>NW_007727207.1:205932-299595 GCF_000696425.1 Galeopterus variegatus
GCCGGGGGGGGGGGGCCAGTCTGTATGTGGGATCCGAACCCTCGGACGGGAGCGCCGCCATGCTTCCCAAGCAGCGCACTATCCAGTGCGCCACTGGGCCGGCCCCAACAACTTCCTTGTTTTTAAACAGAGAAATAAAATACCCAATACATCACATTGCTAGGACTTTAAATGACAAAGTGTTTATCATAAAAGCATCCTGTAAATGCTAAATCATACCAATATAATACATCACCATGCTTATTAAATTTAGTTACCATATAGGATGAAAAATAGACAACCATCTGTCTTAGTAAGGTTTTGGTGTTGACCTCGTGGGAGGCAGGAGCCAATAACTCCTGGAAGGCTCTGCTTTTATGTTTTGAAGTAAGAATAGAAGAGTGAGGCCATGCATTTAGGAGAAGGAAATGGGGAACAGACACACTACTTTATAAATAGTGACAAACATGCATTGAGTTAGGCTCCCATGGAGGACTGTTCAGTTAGAAATGGAAGTGAATGGTGTACCAACTCAACTGTGGTAGTGCCAAGACCCCTAAGAAAGAAGCCCATGTGGGCTCCCACTCACTAGAAAGAAGCCCATGGGCAGGTTCTTGCTTGTTTTAGCATGGTCTAGCCCATGGCACAGCAAAGGTTTGGGGTAGTGGGTAAGGGGTTGCAGCAGGATAAAGACAGCCCTCCCTTCCAAAGGAAACCTGAGACACAGGAAGGAGCTTACACCATTCTCTCCATGAGTGCTCAGTAGGAATTTGCAGGATGTCTCAAAGCAATAGATATTTGGAAAGATTCACTCAGGATAGAGGGTCTTGTAGATGTCTTGAAAAACAGACAAGGTCTCCTGCAGACCCCCAAGCATGTTTATTCATATGCAAATGGTGAAGAAAAACAAAAACACCAACCCAATAGCACTTGTTCTGTTTGGACTTTCAGTTAACTACTAATCACAGGTTTTTATATTCTGAAAGTTATTTGAGACACAAATATCAGAGTAAATTGAACACTCAAGGACTGTTTTAAGTATTTGTTCTACATTAAGATTAGCTTCTCATTCTTCTGCCTCCATTGCAAAATTCTCTGCTATCTCACTGAACTTAGTAAGAGCATTGTATTTATTAGAAATGGCTTCAGCTTCAGGGGCTGGCTGGTTAGCTCAGTTGGTTAGAATGTAGTGTTATAACATTCTGAGTTTCTCTTTGGACTGCCTAGCTCCTAGACATGTATGAGCAGAAATAAAGACTATTCTTTCTTCAACCAAGGCTCTAAGGACCTTTTTTCTGGTTACCTAGCTTGTAGACCTGCATATAATCTCACTGAACTTAGTAAGAGCATTGTATTTATTAGAAATGGCTTCAGCTTCAGGGGCTGGCTGGTTAGCTCAGTTGGTTAGAATGTAGTGTTATAACATTCTGAGTTTCTCTTTGGACTGCCTAGCTCCTAGACATGTATGAGCAGAAATAAAGACTATTCTTTCTTCAACCAAGGTTCTAAGGACCTTTTTTCTGGTTACCTAGACCTTCATGTAAAGGGTTTGTGACCCAGTCTGGACAATAGGCTTGAGGGGTCTGTGAGCTCCAGACCCAGCCCTGCCTCTATAATTGGCATGGTCATTGCAGGATTATGGGCAGAAAAAAGAGCGTGACAAGGAGGGAGGCAGGACAGTGGGTCCCAGGATTCTTTCTCACCTGTCCAGTACCAAAGGATGGACATGGAGACACAAGGTACAGTGAAGCAAGAGTTTAATTATGGCCTTGCAAGTCTGGGTGTCTGTGAATGGGACAGGCACACAGGAAAGGGCTATAGCAAGCAGTTTATTCCCCAGTGTACAAGTCCCTCCCACCACTTCCTCAGTGGCTGAGTACTACAGGCTGCACAATCTTCCTGAATGACGCCTAAAATTTATTACCCCTTTGCAAGGAATTCCTTTGTCTGGGGGCTCAGGACAAGCCCACAAAAAAGGTCCACTGAAGCCCTGTGAGGGGAGAAACACCAGGGAACGAAGAAAACAAAAAGAGCAAGCAATTAACTACCATCTCAAGGAGAGCCTTATCAGTTCAGCAATTCTCTAGGAAAATGAAGAAAACAAAAGGGCCTAGTAACTAATTACCACCTCAGTAAAACACTCAGAGAAGTCATTTCTGAAAATGAATCACTTGGATTATTTTCTTATAAATTCCCTCCTCTACTTTTCTAAGAACTGCTGATTCCATTTTCATTGTATTTTTGGTTCTCTTCAGATTGTCTTAGCATTTGTTGGCTTTCCTCATCATAGTCTGGGTTAGCTTTCATCATTGTGAGGTTATTTTGGGCATAGGTCATGGGCATTTGTTTATTAATTGTGGCTTCTATAAGCCTTTGTGTCAGGCCTCTGACAGTACCCTACTGCTGTTAAAACTCCAGCTACAATTATAAGGGAATTTAGGACCAAGACTACCACCCACTTCCATTTCCCAAACCATCCTCCTAAACAATCAGTAAGTGAATCAATAGTGCCTGCATTTTCAGCCAATTCATTTGCCTTCGCTGTAAGCCCTTGTAATGCTTCAGTAATGGACCCATCGGGGCGGTATTATTTGGAATAAATGTGCAGCATTTCCCTCATCAAAGGTCATGAGGGGTATCACCTGTTCTTCCTTTTCCTATCTGGAGCAATCTCTTTTTAAGTGACCTGGTTTCCCACATTTATAGCACCTGTTTCTAGCTTGAGGTTTTTCTCCATGAGGGCCCCTTTGGTCTCTTGACTGAAATCTAGGGTTCTTTCATTCCTGGTGGGGAGGGTTTGATTCCAGATACTTTCTAACTACTTTTTCTACTGTGGATACCATGATCTTTGCTTTTTTCTTTCTGTTTCTCATCTCCACTCCTCACAGACACCTTTTGGGCTTCCCTGAGTAGTTCCTTGGTTGGTTTTTCATTCCAACCATCTAATTTCTGTAACTTTTTAGTAATATCAGGCCAGTTTTTAGTTACAAAATTAACTTTCAAGAGACCTTGTCCTATTGGGTCTTCCAGATCTAACCCAGAGTATTTCCCCACTTGGCCTCTGAGCCTCTGCAAAAGGCAGAGGGGGTTTCCTCTTTTTCTTGTTGAATATCAAAGGCCTCGGAAGCATTTTGTGACCTCAGTGTGGATTCTTTAATTCCTTTGATGATTAACTCTGAGGTCTTGCATTTGCGCCCTATCTCTGGGACCATTTTTAGCCCATATGGGATCCAAATTTGGGAACTTTTGTGCCACGGACAGGACCCCCTGTCCAGGAGGGTGTTGTCTCTCCCAGATGGACATAGCTGCCTTCCTAATCATTCCTCTTTCTCCCCCTGTAAAGAGGATGCTCATTATAGACATCATTTTGACCCAAATATAATAGCTGGGCCCTAAGAATTGGTCAAGTTGTTCCACTAGACCAAGGGGATCCTCTAATAATGATTTCATCTCCTTTTTTTTTTTTTTTCCTTTTTGTCTTTTTTCGTGTCCGGCAACAGATCGCAACCCTCAGTGTCGCGCCCGTACCGGACCGGGACCGGCAACGGGATCGCAACCCTTGGTGTTGCGCCCGCACCTCGCTCAGCCAGTGAGTGGGAACTGGTCTGTATGTGGGATCCAAACCCTCGGCGGGAGCGCCACTGTGCTCCCAAGCAGCGCACTGTAGCAGTGCGCCACCGGGCCGGCCCCTCATCTCCTTTTTAAAACTTCTAACTTTGGTGCTCATGAGGGAGGCATTCATGAACCCGATCTCTCCTTGCCCCATGGTAACTTCCCTAAGGGGGAACATTTTGGAGGTTTCCTTAGAGGCCCCCAAAGGGAGGGGGAAATTTTTAAGGTCTTTCTTACATTATTCTAATTCCTTCCTTAGGCTGGGATATGGATTCACAGGGGCAGAGGGTTCGGACTCTGCTTGGGGATCCGAACATTCAGTCCGCCTAGGGCCTTCTTGTCTCCCATTCTGTGGGGCATAAGAAGGAGTGTTGGGAAAATAGAATAGTTTGGTCAGGCCCCCTCACCTTAGGTCCAGTTGGATGTGGTGCAGCACATTCTTTGTAAACAAATTGTGTGTGGGGGTGGAGTTAGTGCGCAAGTACACCAATGTATCTTTTTAGTTTTGTTGCTATTCTGGTGTGTTCTTTAGTGCTCTTTGGTGTGTTCTTTAGTTGTGTTCTTTTGGACTTTCCTGGTAGCAGTTGAGTTTCTGAGTTTCTCTTTGGACTGCCTAGCTCCTAGACATGTATGAGCAGAAATAAAGACTATTCTTTCTTCAACCAAGGTTCTAAGGACCTTTTTTCTGGTTACCTAGACCTTCATGTAAAGGGTTTGTAACCCAGTCTGGACAACAGGCTTGAGGGGTCTGTGAGCTCCAGACCCAGCCCTAGCTCTATAATTGGCATGGCCATTGCAGGATTACGGGCAGATAAAAGAGCTTGACAAGGAGGGAGGCAGGACAGTGGGTCCCAGGATTCTTTCTTGGGGTTTTCTCCCTGGGTTTTAAGAGGAAACATGGAAGTTGCTCCTTGTAACCAGCATACAGCATAATCCTTTTTTCTCCTGTGAGGATGAGGATTTATCATTAACATAGAGGACAAGGGCCTGACAGACCCAGTCCTCCTCTGAGCCAAAATGGGGCCAGAAGACTGAAGATTATGAATTGGTTCTTTGGTCCAAATAAAACAACAGTACTTAATCATTTTCTGTCTTTCCTTGCTCCTTGTCTGGGAATTCCTCTCCCAGTCCTTTAACATTCCCCCCAAGGGACTATGTGAGGGAATGTTGGGAAGAATCTCCTTAATTCCTCCCTTCCTTGTTTCCCTAGGCCTAGAGTTCTTATTTCCCATTTTCGTTTTAGGTCAGTGATCCCCGAGTCAGAGTTTTCCCTGAGGTACTCAACCCCCACTTATTGGAGGTTTCTTGTACACGCCAGGACCCACTTCATCCATCTCTGGTCATTTTCCTCAAGGGAAAAAGGAACTGCAGATCGAGACTCCACCCTCATTTTGTATCTATACGTCTCAGTCACCCACTTGACCACCTCTGAAAATGCCCAATCACCAAGCTAGTACTCATAGTCCAATTTCCTACCTTGGCTAATGCACGAGGTTGCCTGGTTGCCACCACATTGCCTGCTTTCTTTCCCCCAACATTGCTTCTGCCATCCTCAGAATAACAGTCTCAGGTGTATCTGCAGTCCTGTGAGAAGCTGGGGCACCAAAACAGAGCAGGCCACCTGAAATCAGGTGGGATGTGTCTCTCTCTCTATCGGGGTCCTAGTCCTGCTGTCACAGAGATCTTGGATGAACCCCCAAATTGTGAGAAATGCCCTCACCCATCCAGTGCCAAAGGATGGGCACAGAGACATGAGGTACAGCGAAGTGAGACTTTTATTACGGCCTTGCAAGTCTGGTATCTGTAAATGGGACAGGCACATGGAAAAGGGCTGTAGCAAGCAATTTATTCCCTAGTACGCAAGTCCCTCTCCCCACTTCCTCAGTGGCTGAGTACTACAGTGTATACAATCTTCCTGAATGATGCTTAAAATTTATTACCCCCTTGCAAGGAATTCCTTTGTCTCAGGACTCAGGACAAGCCTGCAAAAAAGGCCCACTAAAGCCCTGTGAAGGGAGAAACACCAGGGAATGAAGAAAATAAAAGGAGCAAGCAATTAACTACCATCTCAAGGAGAGCCTTATCTGCTTAGCAATCCTCTGGGAAAATGAAGAAAACCAAAGGGGCTCATAACTAATTCCCATCTCAATAAAACACACTCAGATAAGTCATTTCTGAAAATGAATCACTTAGATTATTTTCTTATGTAACACCAAGGTCAAGGTCAAAGGTTTGGATCCCCATGGTGGCAAGGCACAGAAAAAAAAGAAATACTTTCAGTTCCAAAAAACAGATCACCTGACTAGAAGTGACTTAAGCCATAAATTAGTTTTAATTATCTCAAATAACAAATGGTTCAAAGATAAGCTTCTAGGTTTGTGCAGAAGCTCAAAAACTGTCATCAAGAATGCAGACTCTGTCTTTCTAATCCTCAGGATATCAGCTTTTTATCCTCAGGATTGTCCCTCAGCATTGCAAAAGAGCTGCCACAGTTCCAATGTTGCTTCCTTGCACAGGTACATTAAATGTAGAAAGGAAAAAAAAGTGTGATGAAAAAAGGAATTTCTTTATACAACAGAGGAAACAATTTCCCAGAAGATCCCCTCTCCCCTCACAGACTCCCCCTTATGATCTCATGACCAGACCTGGGCAAATGCCACCTCTAGATGCAAAGGAGTTTGGGAAAAAGCATATATGACAAAGAGGAAAGATTGTCATTGATAGATTTTGGACATGACTGGCACCATTGTGCACACAATAAATACAAAATAGCCACCAGCCTCATCTTCCACTCCAGCACCAAATCCTCCCCCCTTCCCTTTACAAGAAGCCTCCTGACTTAAACAGAAACAATTTTCCAGCTTCCACGTCAGTGCAGTTCTCCACCTAGTTACATCAACCTAGTGGTCCCTCCCCCCAACACGCAACAGCTAATATAAACTCTTGCAATCCCATTGTTGCCACCGGCTTCCATTCTGAAGGCAGCCCCGTGCTGCCTGCCCCTGTGAGCACAGCCCGGCAGATTTTCTTCCGTTAATAAAGCTTGAACGGTTCCCAGCATCTCGGCTCACTTTCTTTCAGTCATAATTGGCCTAAACCAATCATGTTTCATTGTCTGGAGCTGGTCATATTGCCACCCTGAAGGGTGTTAAAAGAATAAATTTAGGCAGATTAAATTGAACAAAGTTTAAGGTGAGCAAGGAAAAAAAAAATAAAAATGATTTGCGAATTAGGCAATCCCTAGAGTCAGAACAAATTCAGAACTACAGCTGAAAATGCATAGTCAGATTTAGAGACAGAAACAGGAAGTGAGGGACAGAACAGGTGACAGTCTGCAATTGGCTGAGATTCAGCTGTCATTATGGAAGCAAACTTCTGAGTTAGGGTTTCAATTAGCTCATGTGCTTACCTGCTAAGTTAGCCTGCAGTTTGTAAGTAAGAGCTCCTAATGAGAGTACAGAGGCTTTCTCAGGCCAAAATTTTTAGTTTGATTTAACGTGGAATCAATGTTTTTTGTTAGCAAGGAAGAAGGATGGAAATAAATATTGCTAGACAGAAGATTTTACCATAAATTCTAGTAGAGATGTAATCATGCTTATCTGGCTACAAGTAAACTATATGTCCCCAGAGGCTGATCGTTTGCTAAATGACAATTATGAGGGAATATAATATTTATGACTTAACAATAGAATTTGAAACAAGAGTAAAAACCATTGGATTGGTGCTTTAGACCAACAATAAGAAGACTGAAGGAGAATTTAATAGTCTAAATAGTCTATGTATCAATTATCTCTCTATATATTCGGAGTCATGAATAAGATATTCCAAATTAGTCCAAATGAATTGCTCATATACATTTCAACTTCAGTTATTTATCCTTATTCTTATGTTTAGTTATTTATGCTCAATGAGATGATAAATTTTAGTGCACTATATCTGAGGAACAAGATAGGTCATTATTTCATAGGTCTGGAGATTAATATTGGCACAGGACTGAAGGAACATTTTTATAAAAATAAATGGCTTGTAAAACTGTCCTAATGAGGAGCTGATCCCCCAGGTTATATGCTACAGGAAAATGTACCCTAGCGAACCCAGATGCTAAGTCAGGTTGTGAGTTGCGGTAATGGGATAAAGTCTAAGTTTAGTCCCTCTCTGGAGACTAGGCACTTTGAGAACTTACATTGCAGTGGTTGCAGTGGTGAGCAGTCAAGAAAGTGAAAACAGCTAACAAAAAGCATCACCCTTATTTGAAATACCTCTAAGCAATTATTACTTTTTCTCTGCCTTGCTTTCCTTGATTAATTTTTTGCTTTTCTTTCTATATCTGAGTGCAGCTTTTAAACCAACTCCAATCCTGTGTGATGCAGGTGGTAGTGTACAAACAACCAACCAACCAAATGAAAACATATATTCCATGTATAGGGGCCAAAGGAAAACTTCACCCCTACAGGTTTATTAATAAAAATCACCGACAAATTTAGATCAACATGAAGAAAAGGCATAATGAATTTTATTATTTCACATACTGGGAGAAAGCAAAGCATGGGGAACTGTCCCATGAGGGTACAAAGCTCATATACCAGTGTTCATGAGAGAGAAGAGGTGGGGAGATAAGACCCAGAGCAATGGCCTGAGATCGGGTTTCTCTGAAGTTCCAGGCGGAGGTGTTGCCACAGGTGAAAGAAGGAAGTCAGAAGTTAAAGTGGAGACATCTTGTATGCAAATAAAAATACTTCAGGTACTCTCACAGCTGCCCTCAAAGAATAGATAGCAGCCAAATGAGGGGAGCCTCAGAGGAAGACTGGATGTTTGCATTTACAGATGTAAATTTCTTTTCACAAAGGAACAGTCTTCTAGCTAATCTCATTTTTCCAGTCTCTCTGAATTAGCTATGTTGAGATATGTCAAAGAAATATATTTGGGGGCTGAAATATTTTGCTTTCCCACACATATTTGTTGAGTGATGCTGTGAATATAAAGAATCCTTTTCCCTGCCCTTTTATAGGCTGTTTAAATAATTGTGAAAGCTGTTCTTTGAGTATATGAAGCATAACTGAAAAAACAGTGTGAAATAAAAATGTGCATATTTCACTTCCAGAATGGCAGTGTGCAGAACTGCATGGGCTGCTCCTCTGCTAAACAAGTACAACTGGTGAAAATATATATGCATATATAAAAAAAAAAACACTTGAAGTCTCTGGAAATTGTTCTAACAGCATACAGCACATGCAGGAAATCTGCCCCAAATCTGTAAGAACAGTAAGAGTCTGTGGCATGTGAACCACGACTCACTTCCTCCTTCCACCCTTCCCACTCAGTGTGACAGAAACTCCATCCCAGGTGAGTGTAGCCAAGAGACAGGGCTCTGCTCACCTCAGTCGAGGCCTGTGGGATCTCCCTGGGAGGGTCAGGCTGCCAGCATTTTCTGTCTTCCCCAGCTAAGCATTGCAAAGGCTGAATTCCAGGTGAGAGCAGCTGGATTGGGGAATCCCTTCTTCCACACATCCCCCATCAGTCATGCCACACTGAGAACACTGGGACCCCATTTGTATTCACTTCAGCTTATTCACAGGGCAGAGGATCTGTAGGAAAACCAAGTTATTTTGGCCCCAAAACATATTTCTTTGACATATTTCAAGGTCTCTAATTCAGAGACTAGAAAAACAGGGTTAGCTAGAAGGCTGTTTCTTTGTGAAAAGAAATTTACATCTGTAAATGCAAACATCCAGACTTCCTCTGAGGCGCCCCTCCTTTGGCTGCTATCTCTTGTTTCTGTCAGCAGCTGTGAGAGTACCTGAAGTATTTTTATTTGCATACAAGATGTCTCCACTTAACTTCAACTTCTGACTTCCTTCTTTCACCTGTGGCAACACCTCCCCCCAGAACTTCAGAGAATCTGGTCTCAGGCCATTGCTCTGGGTCTTCTATCTCCCCCAACCTTCTCTCTCATGAACACTGGTACATAAGCTTTGTACCCCCGTGGGATATTACCCTCCTGTGATTCCCCCATGCTTTGCCTTCTCCCAGTATGCTAAATAATAAAATTCACATGCCTTTTCTTCATGTTGATCTGAATTTGTCAGTGATTTTTATTGATAAACCTTTAGGAGTGAAGTTTTCCTTTGGCCCCTACTGCTCTGTACTGGGAGAGACAACCTGGGAAAATCAGGGGCTACCACCCAACCCAGTGCCCTGCTCCAAAAACAGGGGAGTCACATGGAGAAGCATGCCACTGACCCCGTTCCCGGCTGTGGAGTCCGGGCTCAGAGATTTTGCCTAGAGAGAGAGGCAGGCATTCCAAAGATTTCACTTGAAACAGGGTGTGGGGAAATTCAAGCCTTAAGAAACTCTCAAAAGCAATGGAATTTTTAATGGTAAGCAATTAAGGGAGACTACATAAGAGATCCAAGCTAAACAACAGATCAGTTAGTTTCTCGGAGAGAACCATGGAAAGAGCTAAGAAGAGATCTCCTAAGGTCAGAACAAACCTCAAACAGTACCCCTGCAAAGGAGCCCAAATTTAATTGAATTAGACTGTGGAGCAATTTATTCTCCCGGACATTGTTGAAAACAATCCAGCAATGAGCAAGCAATTAGTGGAGCCTCACAGCTGGGTGTGATCAGGGACAGTCAAAGAAAGTTCTTCCCAGACACTCTCATCCCACCTGCCTGTGCACATTCTCAAGCCTGCACCTCTGAGAAGCAACATCAGTGGCTTCACACTGTGGAGAAAAATAGACATCACTAAAATGGTCTAGCCAAGTGTAAGGAAAATGGAGACAGACTGGTCAGGCTCTCACCTCATATCTGGCTGAGCCTGTCTGATGTAAATACATTAACTGCACATGTGCACCCGGGTGTTCCTTGGCTATCCGACTTGTGCCCTGTGCTCCTTGGTTATCTGACTCTAGTATAAAAGACAATGGCTCTAATCTGCTGCAGGCTGAGCTCACATCCAAATAAAGCATGTCAACCTTGCCAATGGCTCCCAGGATATTTTTCCAACTGCCTAGCTTGTGACCTGCATATGAGGGGTCTGTGACCCAGTCTGCATACAAGGGGACTGTGACCCAGTCTGCACAGGATGAGTTTGAAGGGTCTGAGACCCAGCCTGCTACCAAGTCATAAATAAATAAACAAGCAAAGAACAATAACAAGAGGCTTGGGGACAGAATCAATACCCAGCATTGCTACAATATATTATCTAAAATCTCCAGTTATCAACAAAAGATTATGAAACAAAGAAACAGCAAAGTGTGACCTACATGGGTTGAAAAGAAGGCAATGGAACGTGCCCATGAGAGATCAGCTGTGGAGTTAACAGAGTTATGCAGGAGCAATGTTTCTATATCCCACTGGAATTAAGTTAGTATAAATCTGAAGTAGATTCTGATAAGTAAAGATGTATGTGGTAAAACCCAGAGTAACCACTAAGAAAATAAGTTAAAAAAAAATACATATACATGCACACACACACACACACACACAGAGTGAAAGAAATTTACTTACAAAAAAAGCAGTAATGAAGGGATAGAGGAACAAAAAGGACATAAGACATATAGAAAACAAAAAGTAAAGTATCACATGTAATTACAACTATATCAGTTATAACATTAAATGTGACTGAATGACAATTCAATCAAGAGCCAGAGATCATCTGACTGGATAAAGTTACAAGATCCAACTGCACGTTGTCTGCAGCAGACACATTTCAGATTCAAAGATACATAATGTTCAAAGTAAAAGGATGGAAATAGATACACCATGCAAAAGTAACCATAAAAAAGCTGTAGTGGCTTTACTAATGTCAGATAAAATAGGTAAAATAGACTTTACAACAAACCAAAAAATTTTACCACGGATTGAGAGAAACATTTCCTAATAAATAAAACAAGTAAGCAGCTCAACAAGGAAACAGAAGATTTGATCAACACTGTTGATCAACCAGACCTAACAGACATCTATAGGAAACTCCGCCCAACAACAGCAAAATACACTTTTTTAAAAGTGCACATGAAAACTTCTTGAGGTTTGACCATATGAGAAACCATAGAACAAACCTCAATAAATCAAGAATAATTGAGCTAATGCAAAGTACATCTTCTGAACACAATGGAATGAAATTAGTAGTTAAAAACAGAAAGAAATTTGTGAAATACATAAATGTGTGTCAATAGAACAACATACTCTTAAATAAGTGTTATGGCCAATGTCCGATGGGTAAAAGAAATTTGCCCATGAGAACTGGGTGATAGGAAAAGGAAAAAAGTTTATTTCTGGCAGCCAGGGCTACGCAGGCCAATCGAGAAGCACAGCCCCGAGTTGAAACCTCTCGCAGCTTTTATTTTTAGCTAGGTGGGAATTTTTCATGCCTGACACAATCTAGCCAATGCAAGCAAGCCAGCAGTACATAAGCTAATTTTGTGGTTAGCCCTGTAGCCTCTCCCCATGCTGGATTCCCCATTTATTTTAGCAAGTGATTCGTACAGAAGCAGAATGCATATGTTAAGGTCAGTAGGGGTTGGGGTGTCTCTTAACATTCCCCCCTGTTGTTGTAGCTATAGCAAATCATTGCTATCTTAGGGGTTGAATTTTAAAAAGCATGTTAAAGTCTCTTTAGTCTTATCTTAGTTGGGTCGTCGGTGGTCTGGACGGTCCAGCAGTCAGTGTTGGGGTTTGAGTTCGGTGCCAGTTTGACGTGAGTCCAATGTATCCAAGCGTCCTTTCTGGCAAACTTTACAGCTGTGGGTGTGCTGAGGATCACCAGGTATGGTCCAGTCCAATGGGGCTGGAGGGATGAGGCAGTTAACTTCTTTATGTACACCAAGTCCCTGGGTTGAGGGATGGGTCCGGGTGGCTCCTGCTTTGGAAGGGAAGCATTAGCATTTAGTTTGTTTCTGATTTGTGAACAAATCTGTTGTAGGGTTAGAAGTTCCCCCAAAATAGGGGCAGGCAGCTTTTGGGGGTCAGCCTCCATTGGCAGCCTGGGAAATAGGGGCAGGGGGCAACCAAAAAGAATTTCATAAGGTGTATATCCCTGTTTATATGGGGAATTTTGTACCCTTAATAGTGCAAAGGGAAGGAGGTCTACCCAGTTTTCGCCAGTTTCTAAATGAAGCTTAGTCAAGGTTTCTTTTAAAGTTCTGTTCATGTGCTCAACCTGTCCTGAATTTTGAGGGCGGTAGGCGCAATGTAACTTTCATTCTATTTCCGAACATTTGGCCAACTGTTGGCATATTTGTGCCATAAAGGCAGGTCCATTATTGTTGGGGACCTGAAGCCCCACACCCCTTCTTGTGAGACCGCTCCTCCTTGACAATCTGCTCAGATGGCCATGCTTTACATGATAACTGCCTCGAAATCTTTATGCCAGAAACTGATTGCTCCTGGCTATGCAAGTTAATTTGCAAGTGACCTTTTATCCTTCTCTAGAAACTGTTTAACCATAAACATTCTGGGTGGCAACCTTTACTTTGAATGTCCTGTCTTTGTCTCTCCTCAAGATATTATCATATCTTTACATTCCAGACCCTTTGCAGCATGCCTGCCTTCTCCTATATAAGATGTAACCTAAGAATCAATAAACGAGACTTGATCAGAATACTGTCTTGTCTCCCATCTCTCACGTCTCTTGTCCCATCCAATTCCCACTCCCCCCTCCAGGGTCTGCGTTGAATATCCCGCGGGTCGGGACACATTATCTGACCCGAGGGTTGTGGGTAGCCCAAACCGGGGTAAAATTTCATTGATTAATTTTTTTACTACTATAGAGGCTGTTTCAGGCTTGGTAGGAAACACCTCGACCCATCTAGAATATGTGTCTACTAATACAAGTAGGTATTTGTATCCATACCTTTCAGGCGTAACTTCAGTGAAATCAACCTGTTTGTTGAACTCCAGACCATCGATGAGTGACCTGTTTAGAGTTTACTTGAGTACATGCAAGGCATCGGTTAGTTAATGATTCAACAATTTTTGATGCGTTATTAAAATTAAATGATTGTCTAATTAATTCTAATAGCTTTGTTTTCCCTAAATGGGTGGCTTGGTGAATTTTATGAGCCAAGCGTTGACCCATTTTTTCTGGTAGCCATATGGCTTTGTCCTTTGATTCATACCACCCAGTGTTATGTTTTTTTGGTATCCCGATGTTTCAGCCTTTTTTCGTCTTCTGGAGAGTACTCAGGTTTTAGTGGTAAATGAGATTGTGGTAGCAAAGGGGCTATGACTGACGTCCCGGTTGGTTGGAGTGCCACTGTTTTAGCAGTCTTATCAGCAAGGTTATTTCCTTGAGTTTCTACAGTTGTTCCCTTTTGATGTGCCTTGCAATGAATAACCGCAACCTTGGTTGGAAGCCAAATAGCTTCTAGTAGTGCCAGAATTTCAGGAACATTTTTAATTGTCTTCCCTTCTGAAGTGAGTAACCCTCTGTCTTTGTAGAGGGCCCCATGTACATGTACAGTAGCAAAGGCATATCTACTGTCAGTGTAGATATTTACAGTCTTACCTTCACTAAGCTGAAGGGCCTTTGTGAGAGTGATAAGTTCTGCCCACTGGGCTGAGGTCTGGAACCCAAGAGCTTCTGCCCACAGCACTCATTCAGGAGTAACCACCGCTGCACCTGCATACCTGACTCCATCAACCGTGTAGCTACTGCCATCTGTGAAAAGAGTTAGCTCCGCCTCCTTGAGAGGACTGTCTTGCAACCCTGGTCGGGTGCCCTGGAAGGCGGCTAAGATTTCAAGGCAATCGTTTGCGACTTCGCAGCGGTCAGGGCCACTTTCAGGGAGCAAGGTGGCTGGATTTAGGGCAACCGGGTTGGAGAATGTAATATGTTTGGGTCCAAGCAGTTGGGTCTGGTGATGAGTTAACCTTGCATCTGAAATGCATTTTCCTGGTGGGGTTTTTAGTATAGTCTCTACCCCATGAGAGGTAACAATATTTAGGGGCTGGCCCAAGGTTAACTTATTAGTTTCTTTTACTAGGAGTGCAGTTGCAGCTGTAGCTCATAAGCATGTGGGCCAGCCGGTGGCCACTGGGTCCAGCTTGCATGACAGGTAAGCCACCGGTCATTTCCATGGCCCTAGATCTTGGGTTAGCACCCCCTTTGCAATGCCCTTGTTTTCAGCTACAAATAAGGTAAAAGGCTATTCTAAATTGGGCAGTGCCAGGGCTGGGGCCTGTGTAAGAGCGGCCTTTATGTTCTTGAATGCCAATCAGAGTCTCTTAGTCCAAGTAATTTGATCCCCTGGTCCCTTAGTAGCCTCATAGAGGGCCTGGGCCATTTCAGCAAAGTTGAGAATTCATAAGCAACAGTATCCTGCGGCTCCTAGGAATTCTCAAATTTGCCTTTTAGTCTTTGGCTCTCATATATTTAGGATGGCTGTTAATGCCGTCAGGGGACAATTTCCTTTCCCCTGCACTTAAGATATATCCCAAATATGTCACCACCAGGGAGCAAAGTTGGGCCTTTTTATCCGATACCCGGTATCCTAGGTATTGTAAGGTCTTTAATAAATCCCCTGTGGCTTGTTTACAAATCTCTAGGGTGGGTGCAGCCAATAGCAAATCATCGACATATTGTAACAGTGTTATATTTGGTCCCCATTTTATCTTGAAATCTTGGAGGTCTCGGCTCAACGCTTCATCAAACAGCATAGGTGAATTTTTAAACCCTTGGGGCAGTCTAGTCCATGTTAGTTGACCAGAGTAGCCTCCATCTGGGGCTTCCCATTCGAAGGCGAACAGAGTCTGGCTGATTTTGGCTAGGGGCAGACTGAAGAAGGCATCCTTTAAATCCAACTCTATATAAACCTGATGGAGGGGATTAACCAGGCTCAACAACGTATAAAGATTTGGTAAAGTTGCATGGATAGTTTCCACCCTCTTATTGACTTCCCGGAGGTCCTGGACAGGCCTGTAGTCCTTTGTCCCTGGCTTTTGGACCAGTAACAGGGGAGTATTCCAGCTAGACTTGCAAGGCACTAGTATCCCTTCCTGTTTTAATTTATTGATGTGAGGTTCTATCCCTTGTCGTACCTTTAACGGAAGAGAGTATTGTTTTACTCTGATGGGGGTGGCAGTTGCCATGAGCTTGACCACTATTAGAGGTTGGTGCCTTGCTAGCCCAGGGGGATTAGACTTAGCCCAGACCTGGGGCACAAGTTTCATGTAATAAGCTAGCAATTCTTGGTGGTTGGAGGTTTTATCCTCCTGCAATTGTTCTGGCAAGAGCCTATATTCTTCGGACAAAGGCAGTGTTACCAAAAGGGTGGCAGGTAGCTCCAAGCTTAGTGTAGTAAATCTCTGCCCAATAAAGGCACTGGGCAGTCAGGCATTAAAATGAACAAATGAGTGACTGTGTTCTTGCCTAAGTTGGTGAGCCACCCTTCTGTCCATGAACAAAATTTAGTTTTCCCTGTGGCCCTTGAATGGCAATGGGGGCTTATTACTAGGCAATTCTGGGTTTGTTTGTTTGTTTTTTTTCAGTACAGAGTATGTAGCCCCCATGTCCACCAGAAATGATACTGGTTTGCCCCCTACTTGAAGAGTTAGCCTGGGTTCTCGGGGGTTAAGGGGCATGGAACCCTGACCCCATCAGTCTTCTGTGTTTTCACCCAGATGAAACGCAGTATTAGTCTTTTCAGGCTTTTCCTGTAACCGGGGGCAAGCCTTTTTCCAATGATTACAGTGGGCGCACTGGTCTTTATCCAATGGTGGGCGTTTTTTCGCCCCCATGTTGACTGCTCCTTTAGGGGCCTGAGTTTTCTTGGGTTGGCTTTGTGTGACCAGCAGAACCTTAGTTAGTCTTTTAAGCTGCTTATCTCCAGGTGGGTTGCAATTTGCAAAAAGCTTTTGGGCTATTTCTACCAACTCTGAAAGAACCTTGCCCTCAAATCCCTCTAATCTCTGCAACTTCCATTTTATATCGGGTGCAGACTGAGCTACAAAGGCCAAATTAACTGCCCTTCGATTTTCAGGTGCTTCCAGGTCTAAGGGTGTATAGATCCAGTTTGCCTCTAGGAGGAGCTCTAAAAATGCACTTGGAGATTGGGCGGGGTGTTGGGTTACTTCACTAACCTTAGATAGGTTTGTGGGTTTTCGGGCTGCAGCTCGAACCCCTCGTAACAGGACCTGGCAAAACCAATCGAGAGCCTCCTTACCTCTATTACTATTTGGGTCCCCATTGGGGCAGCGGGTGGGGAAAACAGCAGCCAATCACTCAGGTTCATCCGTGGGGAGACCACTGGGGCCCAGGACAGCACGTTGGGCCTCTAGGTGGATTTGTTCATGTTCCTCAGAAGTGAACAGAGTCTGTAACAATTGTTGGCGATCATCCCAGGTGAGCTGCTGAGTATAAGAGACAGACTCAAGCAGAGAAATGAGACTGTGTGGATCGGTGGAAAAGGAAGGGTTCTGGTTTTTCCAGTTGTAAAGATCACTAGTGGTAAAGGGAACACACGCCATAAAAGGGCCATTTGCCCCTGTGGCCTCACGCAAGGGGAAGAGTCCAGGAGGGGAAGCAGTGGAGGAAGGTGAAGAAGGGGAAGCCGAGGAAGGAGGGGACACTGGTGGGGTGGGACTCTGGAGACGATAAGAGGCCCCAGAGCAGGTGTGGGGGAGAGATAAGTGGGTTAGACACTTGGGTGGGGTCCTCTGCGTAAGGTGGAGAGGGGCAGGTCAGGTCCGGCTCCTCTGGAGTGGTTGATAAAACTTGCTTAGGGGCAGAATCAGGGCACGGCTTCGTCAGGAGAATGGCAGTGGCCTCTTGGCAGCAAGCATTTTTCTTTAACCCTGGAAAACATCTTTTTAACCAAGGAGGAGGGTAAGACAGAATTTCAATCCAAATGAGAATATAAGGTATCTGATCAGGGTGTCCAGGTTTTCTGAAGATGACCCATCCAATAGCCTGAGGTAAGGGGGGCTATGAGAGCCCTCTGATGGCCAGAGACATCGAAGGCCAGCCAATCAATCTCAAAAAGGACTCGCAAGACTTCAGGGTCCACGGGGGCCCCAAAGTCTGCAGCCTTCTCTCGGAAGGTGTTAAAGTTCATAAGAAAACATTGGAGGACAGTTGGTCTGGAGGATCCTTGTCCCACGATGTCCTGTGGAGCTGAAATGGCCAAGCTACACTTATACCAGATGACACAAAATGAAACTAGATGAACAAAAGGACTTAAATGCAGACCAAATTAACAAACAATACGCATATAATAAAAGATTTTAGGGCCGGCTTGTGGCTCACTCGGGAGAGTGCAGTGCTGATAACACCAAGGCCACGGGTTCGGATCCCATATAGGGATGGCCGGTTCGCCCAGTGGCTGAGCGTGGTGCTGACAACACCAAGTCGAGGGTTAAGATCCCCTTACCGGTCATCTTTAAAAAAAAAAAAAGATTTTAAAATCAAAATGAAAGTCCCAACGACCTAAAAAAAGGTCCCAACAGATCAGAACAACGTCTCATTTGATCCAGGGAAAGAGGCATCTACGGCTGCGTCCGGCCAAGCCTTTTTCTCAACCAAGGAGTCAACTCACCAAATTCGATGGCGCCTGCTGTGGGTTTGTCTCTGTGGGGCTGAAGAACGTCTTTTCAGGAATTCCCCCCTAGAGATCCAAAAAATCCCAGGGCCAAAAGGATGGTTCTCGAGAGGCTGAAGGGATCCCGGATGAGCCCCCAAATGTTATGCCCAACGTCCGACGGGTAAAAGAAATTTGCCCATGAGAACTGGGTGATAGGAAAAGTTAAAGAGTTTATTTCTGGCAGCCAGGGCTATGCAGGCCAATCGAGAAGCGCAGCCCCGAGTTGAAACCTCTCGCAGCTTTTATTTTTAGCTAGGTGGGAATTTTTCACACCTGACACAATCTAGCCAATGTACAAGCCAGCAGTACATAAGCTAATTTTGTGGTTAGCCCTGTAGCCTCTCCCCATCCTGGATTCCCCATTTATTTTAGCAAGTGATTTGTACAGAAGCAGAATGCATATGTTAAGATCAGTAGGGGTTGGGACGTCCCTTAACATAACAAATGAGTCAAAGAAGAAATCATAAAGGACAATAGAAAATGCTTTGAGATACATGAAAATGAAGACACAACACACCAAAGTTTATGGAATGCAGTTAGCACAGTGATTAGAGGAAATGTATAGCTGGAATTGCTTGTAATAATAAAGAGGAGAGATCTCAAATTAATAACCTAAGCTTCAACCTTAAGATGCTGAAAAAAGAACAGCAAACTAAAACTAAAGCAAGCAGACAGAAGGAAATAATAAAGATTAGAGTGGAAATTAGTAAAATAAAGACTAGAACAACGATGGAGAAAATCAATGAAACCAAAACTTCTTTGAAAAGATAGTTAAAAAGACAAACCTTTAGCTACAAAAGCATATGTATTTCAAGAGAATGTAATCAACTTTCACTTTACAATCTAGAATCATCTCCGTATATAGTCACAGTTTCCTGCATAAGATAGAGTGCAGGATGTCAAGCTGAAGTTCACAACATAAATAATAAACTCTTGTTAAAAGAAAAATTTCAGGAAAAATTTAAAAGTTAAGCAAGAAAACAAAAGGAAAAAAAAAAGGCAACGACTTGCCAATCAGGCAGCCCTTAGATTCAAAACAGAGTCAGAGGTACTATGCTGTTGACACACGGCTGGTTATGATTAATGGACAGAAAAAGGCAAGCAGCATACAGAAAGTGGAAGTGACATACAGAACGGCTGGCTGCCTGTAATTCGCTGAGACTCAACTACTTGTTACAAAAGTAGGTTATAGTCTGCTCGTACTTCGAGTTAGGTTACAAGAATAAGTTAGTCTGTTTACACATCAAGTTAGGTTACAGTTCACTGTGTTTGAAAAAACTTTTAGGCCAAACTTAATTTTAAAATTCCCCCCTTTTGGTCAACCTGTCAATTTTCTGAGGTTGATCAAAACTTTAGGCATTGACATCACTCTGTGTCATCATTGTAAATGGACTTATTTGGTCTCAAATTCCACTGGGAAATAGCAGAACAGTGAGACATGATGTGGGATCAGGGAAACAGAACAATAGGGGAAAAAAACTGATTAGCATCAAGTTACTTTTTTCACAAGGGTTAGAGCAGAGAAGACTTCCTTATTATGTTGGAATTTCTATTTTCAGGTGGAAAAATAATTGGTCTGTCTTGAGATCTATCTGCTTTCTTAAAGTTAGAGTTTTACTATGTGGCACTTAGCATGAGTAACTCCATTTTGGTTTGGTGTGATCTGTTGGGGCACTAGCGCAGGAGCTCAGTCTAAAACAATGGCCACCTATAGTTTTTGTTTAATAATTTCCCACTGTTGGTCAGGTTCTCACCTAGATGAGAGTGTGACCAAAACTAGGGCTTTTCTATATATAGGATCAAGTCTTCTGCAAACAGGGACAATTTGACTTTGACTTTTCCAATCTGGATGCCATTTCTTTCTCTTACCTGATTGCACTGGCTAGTACTTCCAATACTATGTTAAATAGGAGTGGTGGGAGTGGGCATCCTTGTCTTGTTCCCATTCTTAAGGGAAAAGCTTTCATCTTTTGCCCATTCAGGATGATGTTGGTGATGGGTTTATCATTTATGGCTTTTGTTGTGTTGAGATACTTTCCTTCTATACCTAATTTTCTGAGAGTCTTTATTATGAAGGGATGTTGAATTTCATCAAATGCTTTTTCTGTATTGAGATAATCATATGATTTTTGTCCTTGATTTTGTTGATGTGTTGTACCACATTTATTGCCTTGCATATGTTGAACCACCCTTGCATCCCTGGGATGAATCCCACTTAGCAAGCAAATTTAAAGAAGTCTGAATCTGCTATAGAGCCCATCATGAGGGATAACTTTATAATCATTGCCTCGTTTATATTTACTCCAAGCAATAGAAAACAAAAAAAAACCCTATCAAATGATGCCAATCCAGAAGTGTTAATGCCTTCTAGCAATGTTCTCTTTAACCTATGATGTAGGTTAAGAGGAGTGAACTAATGTTCTGTTTCTGACTGATTATGGTGCAATAAAGATACCATTAAAATTTCTAGCCCACACTGGCCCTTTGTTTATCTGTCAAGGTTGCCCATTTATAAGGTTGGTTGCAAAATCTTCCACAAATAAAAGTATAACCCATGAGTGCACACAAAGCCCTTTTTTGTTCTACTATTCATAAATACATTACTTGAAATGGTAAAATTAGCAGTTTCTAGCCAATGGCCTGAATTGAAGTTATTACAGGTTAAAAGAGTACTATAGTACCCTGGCTCATAGATCAATTAGCAAGAAACTCCTTTTGGGCTTTTGGTGCAATTCTGATTACAGCATTATTCTACCAAGTGAAAGAGGTAGGCATAAGGAAGGAAAAATTAAAAGAAATAAGAGTTTCATGATGACAGAGAAGTCTTGACCTATGACTTTGGGTAAGTTGTCCATGTCTAGAATGATGCCTGAGGAGAAACTTCCCTGCTTAGCTTTACCTTAAGGTCTCCAAGGGGCATACAGTTTCAAGAGTCTGGAGGGGCCCTTGAGCTGTGAACCCAATGTTCAAGCTCCTAAAGCTTTGCTACAGTGTGGGTGGCAAGGGCAGTCTTTCTCTGGTGTCTTTTCCAGAAGATCTAATCTCTGGATTTCAGATTATGAAGAGATTGACTGTACTCAGTTGGTGGATCAGAAACATCTTCTCTACCTGGTAAAAGTGCGTGTTGGCATAATGCATTAAAGCCTGGCAGCATTTAGTCATATCAGAGTTTAAGACAGCAGGAGATACATGAGGTTCCATTATTAAGGGCATAAGCCTTCCAGTGAATATTTCATAAGGAGTCAACTTATGTTTTCCAGTGGAAGTTGACCTGATTGTCATCAATCTATAATACGTTTGATCAAGGCAATCCAGTTGATTCAGTTAGCTGTGCCTAATGTTCTTGTATCTGTAACATTTATTTAACTCTTTTATAACCTGTCCAATGAAACAAATACCTCTATCACTAGAGATTTTCTTCAGGAATGTCCCATGAGAGAAACACGTTTTTAAATAATCTTTTAGTTATTGTTATAGCATTGGCCTTCCTGCATGGGAAAGCTTCTATACAACTGGAAAACATGCATTGAAAATGGGGGTTGAATGAAATCCCTCTATAAATGTTTAAATAACCAATCTGGTAGCAGAAATATACCTGAAGTTTTCATTGTCTTCCCAGAATTATGAGTTTGACAAACGAAGCATTGGTCATAAACCATTTTAACAATTTTACAAGTTACCACACCAATTTTTTCCCCATAATTTGGATCATTTTATCTCTTCAATGATGAGTCATGGAGTGCAGAGCTTTTAATAATGAAGCTTTAAGGACTCAGGAAGGTCCAGGTGGCTGTCCAGGCTCTCCATGAGTCCACATTCAATGTTGGATTTATATGTATTTTTAATTTTTATGTCAGCTGCTCTGAGCATGGTTAAACATGGAAATCTTGAGATACAGAATCAGAAGATAGAACTCTGAAGATTAAAAACGAGGTCAGCACCCAAGAAATAGAGGTGATCACTACTACCTCCTAGAAACAGTAAAGCACAGTGGTAGAGAACACAGGCTCTGGATTCACACACAAATGAGGTTCAAGTCATGGCTCTATCATTTACAAAGTGAACTTGGACAAAGTACTTCTGTTGCCCTGAGGTGTTAGATTTAACCATAACTCACCACTACGCCCAGTACAGTGGGAAAGGAAGTGTGGTACTATTAGCAAATACCCAATTATTTACTTTACAACTGAGTTAGATTGGTTTATAACTATATTCTACAGACATTTATAAAATGTTAACGAGCCTAAGAATTCTATCTACCCATTGAACAGTTGGTTTTAAAATACTAATTCTTTTTTTTTCCTTTTTGTCTTTTTCCGTGTCCGGCAACGGATCACAACCCTCAGTGTCGCCCCCGTACCGGACCGGGACCGGCAATGGGATCGCAACCCTCGGTGTTGCCCCGTGCCTCGCTCAGCCAGTGAGCGGGAACCGGTCTGTATGTGGGATCCGAACCCTCGGCGGGAGCGCCACCACGCTCCCAAGCGGTGCACTGTAGCAGTGCGCCACCGGGCCAGCCCTATATGTATTTTTTAAATACCAATTTTATTTTTCTAATTCAGGTGAATCACATTGTTATCAAAGGACCTATCACAGGTAATTTGACTTGGATTATGGAATTCATTCAAATTGCATATCTCAACAATTTCAGTACAGGCTAACTTACCATTAAAATCTGCTAAAGTATTCCCTTGGTATTTAATTATATCTTGCCTTGCTTGATGTTGGTTAGCAGTTTCATAAACCAGTCAGGTTTTTTTGGATTTGTCTATTTGGTTTTCATTAGAGTTCAGGTAATTCTTACCTAGTGCAATGATATGATTTAAAGTTATCAGAAACCTGTACCTATCAGAGTCCTTTTCTTCCTTTTCATGACCTCCTTGAAGATACAACACTTTAGGATTATAACTGTTTGTAAAGAGCTTTTAAAAAAGGCATCAGAATTAAGGAATTAACTGTGGACAACAAAACTCAAAATGGTCATGACTAAAGATGCAATTGATAAGAAAATATGGTTATTTCTTTGACCTACAATAATTTAACACAATAAAAATTATGACTGATAACCTACCAAGACATAGTAGAAACTTATGAATTTCATGAAATTTCAGAACATATGCTAATAACATATTCACACAAATACAACCCCCCCCAAAACGTTAAACATCACTTTTTTGACAATGCTTCCTGAAAGAAAATGAGCCAAAACGCCAGGTACCTTTCAAGCTTTATTAAAGGAAGAAAAATCTGTCGGGCTGTACTCAAAATGGTGGGGCAGCAGCTGCTCAAGGGAGTCCGTGTGCTTATGTGAGTTGGTGGGCACAAAAAACGCAGGCGGGGAGGGAGGACACTGGTGTGTGGGATCAGGCTGAAGATTGGTGCTGGTGTAGTGGGTAGGGGTGACGTAGTCAAGATGGGAGGTACCTCCAGGTGGGAGTGGAAGGGTTCCTTTGTCTAGGAAACCACGAAGTACTGTAAAGACTGTTGGCCATTTTGTACTCAATATGGTGCCGGTGGTGTCCGTGATGACGTCAGTTGTGTCCAAGGTGAGGTGGCTGCATCCAAGATGGCGCCAGCCACATCCAAGATCTATCACTTTCCATATAACTTAACACATCAAATAAGCCTGTTTATTATCTCTCTTTTAATACTTTAGAGCCCAAGACCAGTTTGAGGTCAAAAAGGCTTAACAGTGATTTTTAAATTTGATTTTGGAAAGCCTGTCAAATATGTTAAAAATTTAAAACACTTGATCAAAATAGGGGCCAGCCCTGTGGCTCACTCGGGAGAGTGCAGCGCTGGTATTTCCAAGGCCGTGGGTTTGGATCCCATATAGGGATGGCCGGTGTGCTCACTGGTTGAGCGTGGTGCAGACAGCACCGAGCCAATACAACGGTCAAAAAAAAAAAAAAACCAATAGGACTACAGGTCCCTGTAAAATAATAGTCATTAATTTAGCTAAAGTAAAATTTTGAAAAGCAAGAACCTTTGTCTTTGATAGAGAGGAGACTCAATTATCCACATAATCAAAAGACCTAACAAATACACAGAATCTGTTTCTCATTCTCCCCATCCCCTCCTTTTTTGAAGTCTACTCCAAAAGTAAACACAAATCTTTTATTCTTATCAATACCACATAAAAATCTTATTTAAGAGAAAACCAATTTCACTCTGTACCAATGTACTATTAATACTAAAGCTAATTTCAATAAAAACTTATAATAAACAATCTATCCAAACTTAGTTTTGGTCACACAAGACAAGATTTCGTTTTTTTTTTTGACCGGTAAGGGGATCGCAACCCTCGACATGGTGTGGTCTGCACCACACTCAGCCAGTGAGTGCACCGGCCATCCCTATATAGGATCCGAACCCACGGTCTCGGTGCTCCCAGTGCCGCACTCTCCCAAATGAGCCATGGGGCAGGCCCAAGACAAGATTTCTACAGACTTTTTATAACCTCTTACAATTTTTTTTAAGACTATATCCATTTAGTCATGTCTATAAAATTTCTTTCTTTTCTTTTAACTTGAAATACTCTTTACATGCCTTTTCAACTAGACAAAATTTTTTTCTTTAATAAAAACCACACCACATTTTTATGTTGTTTTATAATCTTTTTTTTACCAAAAAAAACTTCTTTACTTTTCTCGTGTCTTATTTTCCTTAAACACTCTGTATATAAAATTTTGTTTTACCTAGCAGCTTTAATTTTATATAGTAACTATGATTTAACTCTTAATAACACAAAGTTCCAGTGGAAAAACCTAAAGAATCAATTTTAAATTGTATTATATCAATGTGTAGATGAAACCCATTTCCTAGTTTTTTGAAAAGACATATTTTCAATTTTTAAAGCAGATCTAATATATTCAGTTTTTTTATATCATATAAAAACAAAACATCAAAGTATATAAAATTAAAATTATGTATAATAACTAATGTTTCAGTATTTTAACTTAGAAATGACTCACACACTTATGGCTACCTATTACTTAATTTAACATAGAGTGACTTAAATATTTTAAACTACCAAAAATAATTTTTGAAATGATGACAATTTTATTTATAAAAGATTTAACCCATTCACATTTGTCTAATCTATGCATACCAAGTTAAACTTTTATCAATGTGTATTGACTAAGGCCTTTGAGATACTGGACATAAGTACCCTTTCACTAGGGTCCCAAGTACCTATGTGGCATCTAGGCCCACATGGCATCCAGGGCAGCCCTGGGGAGCCCAAGAACAGAGGCTTTAAAGAAAATGTCTAAAGGATATTGTCTCCCCCACAATGGCCAGAAGGCAGAGCTGAGACAGGGAGGATGAGACCATGTTAGATTTTGTCTTGCAGCTGGTGGCCCATGTGCTGTGGACACATGTCCCCAGGTCACATCATGGCCACCTGTCTATGCCCCAGAATTCAGAGGCTCAAAACCAAAGACAAGTTAACAACAAGACAACAAGGCTTTGAGGGGAGCCCAGCAGCCAATTCTCTCACAGCTTTTTACAAACAAAGTATTAAACATATCACAAAAGCAACAATGTTATGACCTTGAAACATCAGAGACAGTATAAATCTGTTTAGAACAATAGACAAATCTAGGCAAAAGTGTCTAAATTAGATTCTGAAAACATATCTATTCTATCAACAATTTCAAAAACTAGAGTGACATGAACTTTAAAGCAATTATGCTTACTATGAGTGCACATTATTTATAAGCCAATTTGGTACCAAGTAGACTATACACAAACACATGCATAGACATTAACATGCAGACACAACATACAGATTGTGTCTGGCTTAGGTTGGGGTGTCCTGCTCTTAAACAACACATTACACATGTATATATCCATGCATAGAAAACACAGAAACAAATAGAGATACAATATTAAACTCACTAACTTAAAAGGACAGTTTGGATTCAAATCATGTTTCTAAATGAAACAAGTCAAAGCTTATCTGCCCACCTTTGCTGAAGCTATCACTATGTTTTAGAAAAAGCAAGGCAGCAAATTTACATCTTAAAACACAGAGAAAGAATGCAAGCTTTTCCCGAGGAGTTTGGGTTTGCCAGAGGAGACACAGAGAAAGATTAAAAAATGGATGCCAAAATAAAATAAAATCATAGAACTTCACCATAGGATTTTAGGAGGAGATACATCAATGAGCCTACAAGAAAATTCAAAAGTCTGTTCAAAAAAAGCATTGAATTCTAGAAAATCATATTTTGGAGACCATCTTGTTAGACAGGTTGCTTTTTTTTTTTTTTTCCTTTTTGTCTTTTTTTTTTACTGACCGGTAACGGGATCGCAACCCTTGGTGTTGCGCCCGCACCGCGCTCAGCCAGTGAGCGGGAACCGGTCTCCACATGGGATCCGAACCCTCGGCAGGAACGCTGCCATGCTCCCAAGCAGCGCACTCTCCAGTGCACCACCGGGCCGGCCCAGACAGGTTGCTTTTAATTTAGCTTCGGTTCCTAAATTGGGTCACTGAGGTAAAGGATGAGACAAAAGCTTAGCAGATTCAGTTTTTCTTATCAGTTAGTCACTTGAAGCTTTTTATTTGCCTCCTGTAAAGAGTCTTTTAAAAGAGGCAATAAAAGTTTTGAAATCTTTAGAAACTTTTACACATCCATAGGCATCTCTGGATAGGCCTAATTTGGGAGCCCTCAATTTTAAGTGCACTGCTGTTCATTTGGAACATTCCATTGTAATTTCAAATGATCACTAGGAAGATTTTGCTATATTTGAATGCATTTGCTACTTCTGGGGCTTAAAACTTACACATGTAAAGGTAGTCATAGCTGGAAGTTGAAGTACTCAGTTCTTTAGAAATTAAGGAGATGCCATTTTACACTAAATCTTGGCCTTGGCTTTGAGATCTCCATGATCAACTTGGCTGAAGACTTTTCCCTACATAAATGCAGAAAAGAAAGAAGCAAAGAGAATAGAGCCCAAATTCCCTGTGAATTTCCAAAAGCTAGAGGTCACTTCCTACAGTAATTGCCATTCAATCCAATCTGATCCTGGACCCAGTCCAGTTTCTGTCTGTCTGACCCAGCTGGACATCTGAGGCCTCTAACAGAAACAATCTAGTTAATTATTGGATCCAGCCCTATCTTTCAAACCCAGTCTGGATAAAAAAATTGCTCAAACAAACTCAGATAGTTCAAAACACAAATTTGTGGAGCTTCAGAATCTGAGAGAGAACTTACCTACAAACCCCAATTGCTGCTAGAGAGCAATAGATTTAAATGGATCCTGCAGGCAACTCACTTGGTCACTCTATGCTCCTGACCTTGGAAGTGCTACTTCAGGTCTCACTTCTGACACCATCCACTAAAAGAAAAACTTTGGGCAAATTAAATTTAACAAAGTTTAATTTGACCAACAAAAGAAAGAAGAAGAAAAAAACAATTCACGAATCGGGCAGCCCCTAGCATCAGAACAGATTTAGAGGGACTACGCCATAGCTCCACGATGGGTTAAGATTGACAGACAGAAAAAGGGAAGTGACATACAGAAAAGGGAAGTGACATACAGAACAGCTGGCTGCCTATAATTGATTAGGACTCGGCTACTTGTTACAAGAATAAGTTATGGTCTGCTTGTACATTGAGTTAGGGTAGAAGAATAGGTTAGTCTGTTCACACATCCAGTTAGGTTACAGTTCACTGTGTCTGAAGAAACCTTTAGGCCAAACTTAGTTTAACGTGTCTTATATGGACAGCATTATAATTCATTTAATAATTGCTGCAAGTGCAACTGGCCTCTTAATGGGCTTCTTAGAACTTAGCATTAATGGGATAGGGGACAATTCAGTTCCCAGATGGATTGTTGAGCCAGAACAACTTGGAAGTATTGCCTAATCCTGAGATTCCCTGACTTTACAAATATTAGCCAAAGGTCCAAAATCACATGCCCACATCTTTATAAATCTGGTCCCATAAATCTGCTCTATTAAGATGTTGTAAAATATGGTAACATTTAATAATAATGCTTTTTTAAAAATCCCAGGGATACACCATGCCAGGATTTCATGTAGCCAACACTGGTAGGTGTATCCCACCTGTGAAATTTGGGTACACAATGTAGCCATGAAAAAAAGCCAGATAATCAGCCTGGAGAGAGGCTAAGAGTTAGGCTTGATCACTCGTCGTCTTCTCGGAATATTTCAGGGACTATTAAGCCAGCTGCTTACTCGCTTGTCCTGTTTGGGAGACATCATTTGTAGCTGTTAACTTCCGTGACAGAGATCAGAGCTTCTTTGACGTGTCCCCAGCAGCTCACATGGAGCCTGGCACATACAATAAAGGTTTGCTGGTGTAAGAGCAATAACCATGATTTTTGAGTGACGACAATGTCCAGCCACCTTTCAAGTGGCTTTGACTCCTAGTACAGAGCTAGTACAGAGCTTTGTGCCTGCTAATACTCCTCATTATCTTCATCTTTTTATTGTCATCATCATCATACATAAAATGTTGGATGCTTGCTGCAGCCCTGGCACAAGCCCTCCTTGAAGTCTAGCAAGGTGGTGAAAAGATTTCCTGAGATTATTCCTGGCTCAGAGGTTACACACCTTGCTGGTCAGTTAGCTCAGCTGTTTCCAGCATGGTGCTGATAACACCAGGGTCCAGGGTTGGATCTCTGTACTGGCCAGCCATCAAAACCAAAATACATGTAAAGGTTACACACTTCCCACCTGTGTAACCTTGGGCAAGTTACTTAACCTCTCTGTGCCTCAGTTTCTTCTGTGAAATGGGATGAATAATAATACCTACCTCTCAGTTTATTAAAAGATTTAAAGATTTGATTTTTGCAAAGCACTTAGAACAATGCCTGGCTGAAAGTTAATTGCTATGTGCTTCTGAAATAAATAAAATCAGCAAGTTAAATCTCTCTTTTACTAGGTGGAAAAAAATTAGTTTGCTCCAAACTTCACAGTCTTTTCTGCCAACAGCCATGAGTTTCTGCTGGAGGGAAAGGATAACGGACCTCAGATTTCCTGATACCCCCACTGAGGCTGCAGCCTTCTGCCCATGACCCTGGACCCAGGACCCAGGACCCCCTGCCGGGGCCCTCCAGACCCACAACCTCCTACCACAGCGGTGTGAGGCTTTCTTTCTGCTGCTCAGTGTTACTCCTCCATTATTCTGGTGGAATCTACCAACCTTTGATAACCTTTATGCTCCAGGATAAGTTTACTGTAGGAATGCAAATGGAGATAAAGTGGAGATAGTACCCAAAGCCTGTTCAGCTAAAATCCATGCTCCAAGGGATACCAGCCATAATAAGAAAAAAAAAAAAATGCCCAATTAAATTTGAATTTCAGATAAACAACAACTACTTTTCTAGCATAATATATCTCATGTAATATTTAGGAGATACTTGTACAGTCGTCCCTCAGCATCCTTGGGGGATTGGTTCCAGGAACCCCTGCAGATGCCAGAGGCCTTGGATGCCCAAGTCCCTGGTCTAAAATGGCATAGTATTTGCATATAGGCTATGCACATCCTGCCATGTACTTTAAGCCATCTCCAGAATACTTATAATACCTAACACAATGCCTACACATCCCTTCATTTGCATGGATTCAATGTGGTAGTTGGCATTCAGCAAATTCAAGTTTTGCTTTTTGGCACTTTGTGGTATTATTTTTCTGAATATTTTCCATCCATGTTTGGTTGAATCCACAGATACAGAACCCAGGGATACAGAGGGTTCACTGTACTAAAAAATTACTTGTTGTTTATCTGAAAGCCATGTTTAACTGGGCAGCTTGCATTTTATCTGGCAGCCCTACATGCTGGAGAAGACTTATAAGGTGAGATAGTATTTGATGGGGGGATGACCCCTCTCTGCAAACGATTTTTGTGAGTAGGGCCATATTCTGCCTCCCAGGGACAGGAGGGACCAGAGAGAGGACTGTGGATGAGGCAGCTCAGAAGCGACAGGAGAGGGGTGCCAGGGGACTTCTGTGTGAGGCAGCTTTGCCCTGTGCACTCCTGCAGTTGAACCAAAATCCCACCTGCACAACAGAGTTAATTCAGTACTTCTGTTTACCTACCTCTCCTGAAGAACCGTTTAGTATTTAAAGGTACCATAATTCATCATGAATCTTCTACACTGGCAACACGCTGGCCACTTTCAGCAGGAAATTCAGAGTATGAAGTTTTCTTTGACTCCAATTTCTCAGGACTGAGCTAAGATCAAGCGATATTTATAAAGGTACACTTGTGTATTCCTGCATAGGCATTTGTGTATTATGTCTTATACCTACTCTGGCTAAGGCCAGTGTTTCCTCAGTAGTATTAATATCAGCCTAGTATTTAAGGTTATTGTAATATCTCTGTAAAAATAGAGATGGCATGCTGAATAATTGAGCTTGATCATACAATGTGATGTTTAGATGTTCAGTGACGGCTGTAGTTAGAACTCAAAGGTTAGCTATTTTATACCGACAGTAAAAGTTGTATGGCTTTGTGCAGGGTGGGAGGAGGACACGAGAGAGGAAAGAAGAAAAAGGAAGAGACACAGAGGCAGAAAGAGACAGAGAAACAGTGTCCAAAACCTAATTTCTCATTAGGCTAGATGAATTTTTCTTTAACAATTAAGCTTTTAATCTTTTACTAAAAAGCTTACAAGATCTTTTTAAAAATAAAATCAATTTAATCAAATAATCAGTAAATAAATAAGAAATCTGAAGCACAATTGAATTCAAATGGCCAAACCAGGATGTTTTGGTAAAGTGATTCCCTCTATATATGGTTGATATAGGTTAGATAACGTAAATATATTTATTTATAATTAAATATAAGTAATTAGGTTTTGTCTCCCAAAAGGATTAAGGACATTATAGTTTTCGCAACCTTGAAAATGATTATGGAAATAATTATATATTCTGAAGCAAAGTTTTTGTTTTCTGGGCTTTTTGTTCGTTTGTTTGTTTTTGTACTCCTTAACATACTCTGCCTGTTACAGGGCTCTGGTGGAACAGTGAACCAAACACAAATAAATATACCTGCCCTTATGGGCGTATATGCTATCTTCCCCAGGTTGCCTGTACTCAAATGCAATCAGCTGTAATTGACCACCAATCATCTGAAATAATTCATTCCTGTTCCAGCTGTGTTTTATGCAGGGCTGGCTTCATGGCCCTGTGACCTATGCAGTTACACAGGGCCCTGTGCTTGGAATGGCCTCGCTGTTACCAGCCTGCAATTCTTAATTTTTGTAAGTGGAATCCCCCATTTTTATTTTGTGCTGGATGCTGCAAATTATGTAGCCAGTCTCAGGTTTATGCATTATAATATAACAAAATATCAAAAATAATAATTACAGTTGCACTGAGAATTTAGAACGTACCTCCTAAATGGTTTAAATCTTCTGATACCTGGAATCCCCAAATACCTAGGAAGTCAGAAGAGAATTTTTTCTAATGGGGAAACTGAGGCCTCAACTCCATGTCTAGCTAAAAGTCTAGTGAGGCCAAAATCTACATTTCCTAAACCTCCTGCCACATTTCTCAAATGTAATCACTCTTTCCTTGTGCATCCAAGATTTTGCCCTTTTCTCTCCCACATCGCAGCTGAGACTAACTAAAGAATGTGGGACTCTGGGCTCTGTTCTTGGAACTCTTCTATGCCTTCAATCTAACTTTCTATAACCTTTGTGACACAGGTAGCATGTCACAGCCAATCACATTTCAATCATCAAGTTTTGTTATGCTTCCCAAGACTGTGGGCATATTTCTACCTCATCTCTCCAGCTGGCAGAGAACAGGAAGAAAGACAGGATGCACAGGTTATGTGCATGAAGGGCTGAAGCTGCAGGAGAAATCAAGTCTTCCTTCCAACAAGCCAGACCAAGAGCAGAGCATCAGGAGCTCCCGATTTGAAAAGTTCTGGTTGCAGGAAGCTCGTGCCGGCGGGCAGGTTTTCAGGTTCATTGTTTGAGGGGGCCTTGAGTAGTCTGACTGGCTGCCTCTGGTTAGTATTTTGCTTTTAAATGTTCCTGTAAATTTCACTCATTGCTCTGAATAAATTATTATTTCAGGTTAAAACAAATCACAGCCTTCCTTTTCCAAGGTTAGGTCAAATCCTTGGCTGGAACTAGTGTTCTTCAAGCCATGATGATCTTCCACCTTTAAGATAGTTATTGAATCTCTAGAGGTGAGTGGGAACATGAGGGTTGCCCTTACCTGTGGGATTTGATCCATTCTGCCTCTTAATACATATGGCCTTGATCCTGTTTTCTCATCTGTTTGTGTTGTTGTATATTGTGTGTGTGTGTGTGTGTGTGTGTGTGTGTGTGTGTGTGTGTGTGTGTGTGTGTATAAAGGTCCTGGCAAAGAGGAGGTGCTCAAAACATGTTTTAATGGACTTGAATCTATATTTTGATTAATCAGAAATACATAGCTACCTAAACAAGGTTCTTAAAAGCTTGGAATAGAACTTGTACAACTTGACTTTCTAATTTGACTTTCTCTTTTGTGGTTCCACTGAACAGGTGTCCTTCTCATCCCTTGGCAATGGTTTTGTGGAGTTGTAATTTCTGAGTGGGGAAAGGCTTTTGGTTCTAAAGTTGGTGGTCAGATTAAACTCAGGTGAGATGCAACAGCAGCATGTCATAATTATCTATTTTCTGCTTTGCGGTCCATAATACCCATTTTAGGTGAATCACAAGGATTCTCATAATGAAGGCTATCCTCCCCCCACCTCCCCGGAATAGAATGAAGTGATTTTTTAAAACGCAAAATCCACACTTTATCATAGAGAAAAATGTCTACCGTGCAAGATCACAATAGTCATTTAAGTATACAAAATGTACAAAGGTAAAGACTCCCCTCTCCAGCCTTTATCTTTTTAAAGCTCTAAACTTTCCCTCTTCATTCTCAAACATTGCAAACAGCTCACACATTTTCAGAAACACTGGCAAATTTTCAAACATTCCCTAGAAAGGGTGTAACCACGCATTTCTCATTTATCTACTACCCTTAAGTCAGTAGATCTGCATGACACTTGCAACCCAGGCATTTTAATCTCAGTTCATTCAAAGGTGAACCAGAGATAACACAGCTCCTGGGCTCTGGAGCAGAAGGTCCTGACAATCAAAGGGCAGGCGAGGCATCCTCAAGGAAGAAAGCCTTATAAATAAGACCCTGCTTCATCTTTTCTATCCCTGTCCGAAGCTGTTTTTTTGCTAACCCATTTCTTGTGAGCTTGACTAATTTGGAAAAGTCTTGCCACTTTCCTAGGAAAAGTTTCCAGGGGAGCAAGCTTCCAAAGCTCAATGAGTGTGCCAGGTCAGTATGTGGAAGACCATTTGTTTACAAAAATCGGTAGATGCACAGTTGGCTCTTCACTGTGCCCTAACATCCCCTCTCCCCCAGCCTGCAGCGACTCAGCCTCAGACATGCAGGCGTCTGCAGAACACACTTCTTTGAAGCCATTTCTTCTCTGGGACTCTTGACTGCTATTGTGATGTCATGCACGCTCCTCTTGTTGTGTTCCAGATGTATACCATTAACACAAATGTTGGAGATCATGATGGGGTTGGGCTCCAAAAACATTACTGCTTGTCTTTTCATAGCCAGTCCTGAAAATGGTTTGACATTGTAAGAAGGAGCTGGCGCGATTTCCAGCATCTACACAATCTGAGGTCCAGGGGCAAGGGGTGGGAGTAGGGGTGGGTGGGTCCACTTCTACTCACTGGGGACCCCAATGATATTGTGGACCCAAGAACATGTCTAGTTCTCAAAGTAGTAGCTTATTTGCTTATTTAACAACTACTATGGCTAAATCAAAGAGTTTTGGGTTGCCTTAAGAAAGCTATTGAAGGGCTTGCCAAATACATTTATAGGATTAGTCAATTGCAAAAATGTTTGCACAGGCATAGTGATAGCAAGTAGTAGCATCTCCATCATGTGTTACCTCCAGTCACCCCAAGTAGTACCAGTGTGCTTGGCATGCAAGCATAGCTTCAGCACAAATCTTCCAGACCCCTCTTCTGACCAAAGCCCCCCCCACCAGCCCCCATCTCCAGTTGCCAGTGTTCCTTATATTGAGTGAAAACAGAGTAGTCTCAAGAAGTCTATGTATTAGTTATCTGTTGCTGCATAACAAATGACCCCAAAATTTCATGGCTTAAACTACAGTCACCCTTTATTATTTCTCACACTTTCTGTGGGTCAGGACTCCAGGGAGGGTACAGGGAGGGCTTGCCTCTGCTCCATGACTTCTAGGGCCTCGAATGGAAGATTCAGAGGCAGAGTGTTGAAATCATCCGAAGGCTTGTCACTCTCATAGCTGGTAGTTGATGCTGGCTATTGGCTGGGGCTGTGGTCACAATATGTGACCTCTCCACATGGCCTGGGCTTCCTCACAATGCAGTGACCATCCTGAGAAGATGGTCACTGCATTGTGAGGCAGGCAAAGCTGTATGCCTGTCATCACCCAGCTTTGGCCATCATGCAGCATCTCTCCCACTGTATTCCATCCACTGAGACCGTTACAAAAGTCAGCCCTGGTTCAAAGGCAGGAACATAGATCCCCCTCTCATTGAAGACTAGTCAAATCACATTGTAAGAGTATGTGGGATGGGAAATACGTTGGTTCACCACCTTTGAAAAATATGCCACAGGTACCTCTTCCATATGTACAGGCTTCCCTGTAGAGATGGTGGATTTATTATAAACTTTAAATAGCAAAAGCACTTCCTGAATCAATACTTTATTGAACTCTGTGAGGCATGCAGTGACTCCAGGTCTCCTGTGAGATATGACAGCTCAGAAAGCCCATCGACTCAGTAAAAGCCCCAAATAACCTGCATCTGGAGAGGGAGAGGAGCCTGGCTGGACTCTGCTCCCAGCTACACTGCTGGGTAAATATCTGGAGAGCACAGGCTCAGCAAGTCAAGAGCCAGCTACAGCAACACATAAAAACAACACCCCGCGTTTTACTGCACTTGATGTTTTTATAAGCAGGGTCCCCACTGAGCCACCAGACAGGAAGCTGGCTGAGGTATGGGCTGTCTTTCACAGAAACTCAATGGGGAATGAGAAAGACACATCTCCTATGTCCAAGGCATTTACCTTCTGGTTGGCACAATCAACAAAACAGAATAAACAAAGTGACAAATGCACAAGAAGACACTAGGTAAGGATGAGTATTTTGGGAACTGGACAAGGTGATGGTGGGGACATACACCGGACCCATACTCAGCACAGCAGTTTACACTGTGATCAATAATCACCTCTCCAAGAATCCTGGGATATGCATCAGACACTGTTACCCACATTCTGGAGATAAAGGAATTAGAGTCACTGGAAAGATCCTGTGACTTAGTAACACCAATGGCCAGCAGTAATCACACAGGGTGTCTCGGCAGCAAAGCCAGGGTCAGATCCTGGATTCCTGGCTGTAGTCTGTCGCTCTCCCCACACTGCACGCTGCTCCAGACAGCGTCCAGATCACTCAGGAGATGTATCCAAGCAGGGCCAGCTGCTCTCTCCACCATGGCCTGGAGGGTGTGTTCAGAAGCCCCTTGAGAACGGAGAAATCAGTGAGGGACCCACGGAGAAATGTGATCTTTCCCATCCATTCAGATCAGGAAATGAATGCAAATGTGTATTTCTTTACACAGTAGATTTGCTCATGAAAAGCTGGATGTAAATATGATCTTTGTGGATTTTAAAGTCTCTCTGACATCAGGACTGACAAAATATTGAAGTTGAAAGAAGGGCACGCAGGGGCTCATTGTACTGTCTCTCTAGTTTGGTGTATGCTTGAAAATTTCTTAAATAAAATGCAAGTGGAGAAGTAAATAAATAGGTCTCCTTTTATTGGGCAGTGGGTTTCTCTCTCTCTCTTTCTTTCCCTCTCTCCATCTCTTAATATGAGAATGATTAATCTGACCTAATCTTTTTTGTAAAATTAAACTTTGCAAAAAAAGTCCTTATAACTGTTTCTGTACATTGGATTTTTCTAAAGCCAGGCATTGCATATTGAAATGATTTGCAGTATTAGCCTCGCCTTTAATTTCTGTCATAGTTAAATACAGGAGTAGGCATGTTTCTGCCTATTCAAAATTTACTCATGAGGCATCAAAAGGAGACAGCGTGGTTGGTGTAGTTATAAGAGAGAGGAGAGATGGACTTGGGAGTTAGGAGACTGGGGTCAGACCCCTTCTCTCTTCCAGCTAGCCTGTCACCCCGACCACATCTCCTCCCTTCCCAGAGTTTCAGTTTTCTCAAAAATTTGCTCTGGGTCACTTCAAGTGTCCTTCTTCTAGCCATGTAGAGAATTGTGGGAGTCAAGGCATGTTGTAACTCTGAAATCACCAAGGTCACTTGAGATGGGGACAGGGATGAGAGATTAGAATTTCCCCGTCTCCTAGAACTTTAAGAATTTTTATATCATGCATAAGTTTCTCACCTCCGAATTCTCTGCTGTCCCTTCCTCAGGCTGACATTTTAGACATTATGAAAAGGAAGCCGATGAAAAGATGAGTAACTGCTTCTGGCTGTTGAGAATATTTTCACAATATTTTTGAATTTCTCAGATAACACTGCATATTAATGTCATTATCTTCACTGGGAAGAAAGTCAACAGACCTTCAGCCAACTGTGACCGCTTGGTAACCTTGTGGAAAATTCTACGTTTGAGCCTCCTCCCGGCTCCCCCTTTTCTTTCCTTCCACCTTGACTGGGGGGGCGGGGGGCATCTCTACGGGACAGGATGAAAAACACCAAATGCTCACAGTTTGATATGCTTAGAATTCTCTCTAAACAGTGGGATTGGGGTTTCTAATTTTTCTTTAGTTTTATTCACTTAATTTTCTTCTTAGTGCTTTCTGCACTCTCCAATGAGTTTTCTTCAATGAGCACGCATTACTTTGTACTCAAAAAAAGAACAATGCACACTATTTTTTAAAGTCAATATTGTTATTCCTCAGCTTAAAACCCTTCATTGGCTCTCCACTGCCTATAGCATAAAATCCAGACTCGCAGGTTGGCTCCTGCACCTCCAGGACCTGGCTGCCCTCCCAGCCACCCCTTCCACCCTGACCTCTCCCCGACCCCTTCCCACCCGCGCCTCACCCCTGACACAGACGAGCCCTCCTTCCCAATCTCCACCGGCTGGTGTTTGCCTGACTCACTCCCACACGTTCTTTAGGAGACACATTCCTACATATTCTCTAGGTGTCAAGCTTGGCCTCTGCTGGACCCCCAGGAAGGCTCCTGACTCTCCCCTGACCCCGCAGGGCTTCTGGATGCCCCACTCAACCATCCTCTTACTAAAGCCACCAGCGCTGCACAGGTGGGGGCTTTCAGGGCTATTCTTCACTAGACTGGAAGGACCCTGAGGGCAGGCTCAGTGCTGTAACTTCTGTGGGGTTTTTTTCCCTCTGATTTTTTTAGTCCCTAGAAAAATTATATGCTAAATGTTTTCTAGGGTTTCAAGATGCCTACACAGCAATTACACATCACTAGAGTCTTTTATTTTTCAATAAAAACCACTTAGGAATAAAACCAAGAAGAGTCTTCCGTGCAAGACTTTCCAAACACAGACTTTCTTGCAGTGTTCCCTAAGGCAGGTTCCCCGCTCTGTCTGCGATGCCTTCCTCTCCCTGTCCACTAGGAATCTCCTCATCACCACCAAGGACTCCCTCAGACTCCGATCCTTCTGCAGAGCCTTCCTGCCCTCCCCAGAAGCCCCCAGTCACCAGCTCTGGCTGAGCTGGTGACTGGGGGCTGGCCCTTCCCTCACCTGATGGCGTTGTTTATACCCCCTGCCCCCAGTTCCCTGGGGCCTTTCTGACCACTATAGGTGCTTGCTTAATGCTTGGGGAAGGAGGCATTTCACACTTGAGTAGTCTGTGTGCCAGGAGGTGCTCAGTGAGGGTAGATAGACGTGGGGCCCCACAGAGAGTTTCCAGAGTTTCCCATCTGTGCCCGGCACTGGGCGAGCAGGCTCACCACCCGGCCTGGCTCCCCCAGGACCCGCCTAGAGCAGGGCCCGACCTATGCCATGGCCCGTGGGCTCACACGGCCCACCAAGTGTCCACACAGGGCCCATCTGCCTTCCCACACCAAGCCCCAGATTCTCTATTCGTTTAGAATTCTCCTTCCCTGTTGTTTGTCCAGGGTTTTGCCAGTCCTGAGACCAAAGAGTCACAGAGCATCACCCTTAAGGAATGTAAAATGGTTCTTGTCCCAACAAGGCTCCACTTAATCATACGCTCTACAAAGTCAGGAGCTCATGTGGGTAAAATACAGTTTTTCCTTTTCATACGTTTGCTGCTTTCTCCAAACAAACTCTGGGAAAGACTGCGACGTCAGCAGTTTGACAATTTGGAGCTGAAATAGAGAGTCTAGAGTCTGGGATTTCATGACTCCTCCTGTTGAAAAAATAAAAATTCTTGGCAGTGTATAAATTTGTGCTTGGCAGTGTTTTCAGATGGCATTGTTTCATTTTTCACAGACCAAGCTAAAGCAAGAAAAATTATTCTTCAACCCTTCGCTATTAAGATTCTCTGCCCTCTAAACATGTCCCACAGCCAGGAAAAGAGTCCTCCTGAAACGCAGTGTGGCCCCTTCCTTCAATCAGACCACAGATGAGACACCCCAGCCCCCTCCTCCCCTTCCTAACCAGCCTGTCCCTCTGCAACGCAACACACACTGCAGAACACACATCAGACACCAGGCAATCGTCAAATGCCTTCTGAAGTCCCAGATGATGGGAAAAGGGGTAAGCTTGGTTTAGGTGGCTGTCACCTCAGCATCCATCCTGCAAATGTCCCTCTCTCCTTCCCAGGTGGCTCAGCATGGCCTTGGAGCTGTTTGACATTTCAGGAACGAGGACCACTCTGGTCCACGGGAAGACAGTGCACCAGGCTCCTGCTGTGGATTCGGCCTTCACATCATGGTAGTAACAGTGATGGTCAGTGGACATGCTGGTCCTCATCCAGCTGGGAGCACAGCGACTGCCAGATTCCTTTGCTGTATCCTGGAACAGTAGAAGAAAGTCCCACTGGAAGTTTGGCAGAAGTAAGGGTAGACTAAGTACCATTGTTCCTCTGTACCCATGGAGGATTGGTTCCAGGACCCCTCAAGAATACCAAAATCCATGGATGCTCAAGTGCCTTGTGTAAAATGGTGTAGTACATATAAGCCATGCACATCGTCTTGTATACTCTAAATCACCTCTAGATTATGCTGCATCTTGTATACTCTAAATCACCTCTAGATTATGCTGCATCTTGTATACTCTAAATCACCTCTAGATTATGCTGCATCTTGTATACTCTAAATCACCTCTAGATTATGCTGCATCTTGTATACTCTAAATCACCTCTAGATTATGCTGCATCTTGTATACTCTAAATCACCTCTAGATTATGCTGCATCTTGTATACTCTAAATCACCTCTAGATTATGCTGCATCTTGTATACTCTAAATCACCTCTAGATTATGCTGCATCTTGTATACTCTAAATCACCTCTAGATTATGCTGCATCTTGTATACTCTAAATCATCTCTAGATTATGCTATGGTTTGGATGTTCCCCCAAGCTCATGTTGGAACTTAATCCCAAATATGGTGTTTGAAATGTGGGGTCTTTAAGAGTTGATTGCATCATGAGGACTGTGCCCTCAAGAATGGACTAATCCATTTGTGGGTTAATAGATTAATGGTTTAATGGGTCATCAGGGAGTAGACTGGAGGCTTTATAAGGAAAGCAAGTGAGCACATAAAAATGGTCTGCCATCCTCGCCCTGTGATACCCTGCAGCACCCAGGGACTCTGTAGTGAGTCCTCATGAAGAAAGTCCTCACCAGATGTGTGCCCTGGACTTTTGACTTCTCAGCCTCCAAAACTGTAAGAAATAAATTCTGTTTCTTTATAAAATACCCAGTTTCAGGTATTCTGTTGTAAGCAACAGAAAATGGACTGATGCAAGTACTTATAATACCTAATACAGTGTAAATGCTATGTGAGTAGTTGTTAGACTTTATTGTTGAGGGAATAATAACATAAAAAATATTCTGTATGTGTTCAGTACAGATGCAACTATCCATTTTTTTTAATCCTTTTGATCCATGGTTGGTTGAATCCACAAATGCAGGGTCCATGTATATAGAGGGCCGACTGTGTTTTGAAGGGCTGCTTTATCCTGAGTTTACAGCACCTGCTCATCCTGTCAGGATAATATGTCCAAGCCTCCTTGGCACCTCCCTCCCCCAGCGCTCTGGGGACTGTGTAGGAGTGCTGGTGGTGACTGGACTTAGCATTATTTTGAAGCTGGGAAGACAGACATTTTGAGGCCTGAGAAGGATTTTTGCCTTCTGAGGCAGAGATTAGACTATCTTCCAATCTCCCTTTGGTTTAGAGGGACCACTTACCCATTGCCCTGAGGAAACCCTGAAAGCAGTAAATAACCTGAATAGAGACTCTTCAGGCTGAGATGCTGTACTCAATCATGTGAACTGGGCATCTTACTAGGACTGTTCCCGACACTCAGACTGCCCTATGCCTGAAGGTTCTGTTCTTAGGAGTGCGTTCATGAGCACGTGCTCACTCCCAGGAGTTTGGGAGCCAAAGATGAGGCCTAATTTCTCAGTATGTTTTGACTTGACTGGAATCCAAGTGAAGTAGAGAATTTGGATATGCCAGAGTTTGAAATTGGAATTATATTATTCCTAATCCTTTACCAGACTTTCTACTTAACTTCACAGATATTGTGTCTGATGGGACAGCCTTTTAAGTTGCCTTCATGATGTTGCAAATTCTGCAGACAAATGCTGGAAAACATTTCTGCAATAAACACAAGGTTGTGTTTAAGAAATTACTCACATTTTGTTATTAAAATATTTTTTCTGGGCCAGCCCGTGGCTCACTCGGGAGAATGTGGTGCTGATAACACCAAGGCCCCGGGTTCGGATCCCATATAGGGATGGCCGGTTGGCTCGCTGCCTGAGCATGGTGCTGACAACACCAAGCCAAGGGTTAAGATCCCCTTACCGGTCATCTTTAAAAAAAATATATATATATATTTTTTCTGCTTAATTTGCTTTATATCAAAATGTTTGAATTAAGTTTATTTTAAACATAAACTGGGAGGTTTTCTTTAATAAACCAGCCATTGTACCTCCACATTCTGAAAGACCAAAAAAACATATCACCACCTAGGAGTAAAGCAAGATTAAAGGGTCCACGCGTGCCTGTCACACAGATGTTCCCAGACAAAGGTTAACTCAGACGATGAGGCCTGCAGAGTAAGTAATCCCTTACCAAATTTTGCATGTGGTATTCCTGGTCTTGGGAAGCTGGTTGTTTTCTCAGACCAGGGGAGGCTAACTGGGTGAACTCAGGGGTCTGGTTAACAAAGCTGAGTACCACAGGGTGTTAGTGGTGCCACAGCCTCGGGCTGAGTGCTGGGCCAGATAACTCCCACCTGTTCCATCCTGATAAACTTGGTTGACAAATGCTGTTCTCACACCACTGTTGGAAAGGTGAGCCTGGGAGATTCTGCAGAGCACTGTGTTTGTGCTCCTCTGAGGAGGCATGAAAGTTCAGATGAAGGGAAATAGCAAATCCGAACCACGTGTGTCCAAAATCCTTTGCTTGGCAGTGGGTCTCCAGGGATCTGGCCTTCACCTGGGTGCTGGCCTAGCATGGGGAGAGATGGGGCTGCTGACCCAGAAGCCAAAAACCAGCATCAGAATCCAACAATCAACAATTCTTTCTATTAGAAAAAGTAAGGAGGAGTTATGCAGAAAGCAGAAAAAAGTCCTGCGGCAATGAGACCCCAACATGAGCAAGGACAGGGCAGGTAGAGGGTTCTGTGAGGTACAGGGACCTCCGCAGGGCCCCAGGATCTCATCTCTGGATGGCAAAGGAGCATGAAAGCAGACTCAGCACAGGAAAACCAGGGCTCCAAGGCAGGATTGGGGTTTAGAGAGTTGCCAAGATGTAAGGGGAGACAGAAGCTGGTGTCAGAGCCACAGTCCAGGCTTAGCAAGACAAGCCCAAGTTCAAACAAGGACCAGTAGTGGGTGAGATGGGCAGGCGTGGAGGGAAAGCTTTGGTCTTGTCCAGGAAACCTGTTGTAGTTGCTCTTTGCATTAACGAAGCAACCAGTGTATGAGGTACGGGTGGATCAGGTATATTATCGATAGGGCCAGGGCTGGGAAGGACACTACATGCCTAACCTGGACAGCAGCAGAAGAGTGTCAATGGCTCAGGACAATTTCATCACCATGGTGAGAAAAAGGAATCCACAAGCCCTCCGCCCCTGTTGCTAACCATCTGCTCACGAAGGATAGTGTCCGCCTGTGGGAGATGAGCCGCCTTCAAGGTCTGCAAGGCAGGGAGGGGATTACATCCTCCACCTGGAGCTCCAGGCTGAGTCTGGCAGGCGGAGAAGCTGGGCTCTGAACGAGGGAACTTGTCATTTTCCAGAAGTCTTTCTGTGTGTGTCATCCTGGCCAACCCCTGGGGAAGCTATGGATGCTGGAAGGAAAAGAGCTGAGGAGGGGTGCAAAGCTACGGCCTAGAGCATTTGCTGAAGTTTAGCTATTTTCAGGTTTCCCTATTTCAAGTTACTGTGTTTTCAGGATTTTTATTTCACTTTATTTTTTTCTCCTTCACCAGTAGGAACTCTTGTTTCACGTTTCTCTTGAATGTCATTCTCTTCTACCCAAGACAGGAGTGGGTCTGGCCCTGTGGGGCCTGAAGCTTTCACAGTCGGGGGCTGGACCACTTTAAGAAAAAGAATAATAAACTATTAACATAAAATTAGGTACAAAAGTGAAAATATTAATTTAGAATGAGAAAAGAAGCTACAAAATATTACACATTTTTTGAAGCTGTCAAATATTAAACATCACAAGGTCTAGAAAAATCTCATACTATTTTTATTGATTAGATGCCTGGTGCTTCAATACCTTTTCCCCTACATTTTAGCCACATATATTCTGATCACCTCTTCAGACGGCAACAATTTTGTAATATTTTCTGTAGAGAGATCAGAAGGTACTTTGGTCCTCCCTTGAACATGGTTGTTTTATTACCATGTTATTCTCAGTTTAGAAAAGTTTCCTTTAGCTTTCTAAGTCATTTTTGATGACGTTGTATAAAAATTTTAGGGTAGTTATCAAACTTGGGAAAATGCCTCCCAACCCCTGCCCCCTCAGAGCTGTTACAGACACGCTCCCTCTGCAGCACTGCCACAAGCCTGCACCCTCCAAATGCAGGGGTTCTGCTTCTTCTATTGTGCACGATCCCCATCAAAGAAGAACAAAGCTGTATGATGCATTTATAATTTCATATGCTGCATTCTGGAGTATGCTCCTAATAGGAAGGAACTTTAATTCTGAATAGGCATCGATGAGAACTAAATCCTGTGTTTGTGATTTTCATGCCTGGTGTTGTAAGAACTTCTATGGAATGGCTTCTAATTCTGTGTATTTCAAATCTTGTTTCTCCTCCACTGCTCACACGCGTCCTGGGTCATGCCATGGTGACTCGTGTGTCGTCCCTGTACCTGCGTGTGTGACCTGGGTGAGTCAGCAAGTGAACCATTGTATAAGAAACAGGAAACAGAAGTTCAGAGAGACAACGGCCTTGGCTGTGAGCAGCCAGAACATCCTACTTGTGCACACTCTCCCCAAACACGTGAAGGTCTTGGAAGGAGCTGAGCAAATGCCGGGCTCTGCGGTTAATGCTCCAGTGGCTGCAAAATGAAATCTTTTCTTAAATATTCTAGTTTTTCAGAAGTCATGTTTTCAAGCTTCTAGATTTCATTTTTGTTCCTAGAGAGAGCCACTTTACCTTTTTGGTTTTTGGGGGGGGTTGGCAGCTGGCCAGTACAGGGATCGAACCCTGGACATTGATGCTATCGGCACGAAGCTCTAACCAAGTGAGTAACTGGCCAGCCCTGACTGTTTTTAATTTCTTCTGTTTTTTTGCACACTTTCTCATTTTTCTCCTTGTTTTCACAGTAGGCACTTTAGGGGGCTTCCCACGTGCTGAGATAAAGTACTTAGGATTTTAAAATTATGTTTATTATTATTTTAAAGGGGTAAAGGTCTCAAATGTAAAAACTACTCCGGTTGGTACAGTCCAGAAATACAAGGAACAGCAGCCCACCTTCCAGCCCGTGTGGCAGCTGCGTCTGTCCTGCTCCGGGTCCTCTTCCTGCAGGGGGCTGCCGTGGGTCTGGACAGTTTGTAAAGCGATGGTGCTGCAGGGCTCAGAAAAGGAGGTTTCATTCCCAGGGTTAAAACTTTAAGTCATTATATTTTAAACCACCAAAATAAAATTTTTTAAAAAAACTGTCAGAAGAATTTAAACCTCAAGTATTTCTAAAATGTTGGGTATGCTAAAAAATAGGATGCTGGGAAGTGTATGGTTTCATAATTTCACCCATTCTCCGTCCTGTCTGGTGACTCAGGGTGCCTGGGTTTGGGCAGATGTCCGACCCAGCACGGTGTCCCATAGCAGCCCTGGTTCAGGGCTGGCATGTATATGGCCTGGCCCCAGCCTGGCCACTCACAGACATGACACAGAGTCCCTTCCCCATGGCATGCAGCCTTCTCCCTGAGCATTGAGGGGCTCGGAAGGAAAGAGTTGGGAAGTCCCTCCGGGTTCTATGGCTCTAGGTTAAAATCCAGGCCTCATTTAAAAATTATGTTCCAGCATTTCAGTGTTGACTTTCTGTTTTTTTAAACGTTCAGCACCAGCACAAAAGGGAACTTCCAGGAATTCCTTTTGCCAGCAAGACATGGATGTTTTGCCCAAGTGTCAGCTCAGATGAGAAGGGTCTTGGGAGGTCAGGTAGCTGGTTCTTCTTCCTCCCTTCAGGAAAGCATTTCCCATTTAAGAACATCCAAACAAGAAGATTCCAGAACTCTTTCATTCATTGGTTCATTTAATAATCATTTCTTTAGTGTCTATAGGTGATCCAGATGAGATCCCGAAGACACAAAGACATGAGACAGCCTGTCCGGGAGGCCCTCACAGCTAGTGAGGGGTCCTCAGTCCTCAGAAAGAAGGAGAGAGCTGACAGTGTCACACACGCTGCTTGTCTGTGTGGTAACGACCCAGTCCTGTGGGAGTCTCCTTCACCATCAGCCAACGTGTGAGAGGCCGACTTGGTCAGGGCATCCCCTGACCCACGTGGGGCTGAGTGTTCACTGCCGTAGCATTGCCAATCACACCCACCAGACAGAACTTAAAGGAGAGCCTTTTTATTCCAGAAGATGTCGACCAGGAGACAGAGGGTAAAGTCCCAACTCCTTCCCGGATGGCTGTGGGCTGGGGTTTATATAGGTAGATGTATTGGGCAGCACAGGACACAGGGTCTCCAGCACGATGGACAGCTGCTTTCCGTACAATCTTAGTTCATCATTAAGGGTAAGCTCCAAAGAGAAAACAGTTAATGCTATAGTGTATATACAAATGTGTGAGGGGGAGTTTTCTGTGTTTTCATGGAGGCCAGATTTGGCTCCTGACACGTTTTGCTGGGCTTAAACAGTGTTGTGTTACATTCGTTTTTTTTTTTTTTTTCCTTTTTGTCTTTTTTCGTGACCGGTAACGGGATCACAACCCTCGGTGTCGCGCCCGTACCGGGACTGGCAATGGGATCGTAACCTTCGGTGTCGCGCCCGCACCACGCTCAACCAGTGAGTGGACCGGTCTCTATATGGGATCCAAACCCTCGGTGGGAGCGCTGCCGTGCTCCCAAGCACCGCACTCTACCAAATGCGCCACCAGGCCAGCCCGTGTTATGTTAGTTTTTAAAATTATGGATTAATTGCCAATGTTAAAAAATTTGGGGGCCGGCCTGGTGGCGCACTGCTACAGTGCGCCATTTGGGAGCGCGGCGGCGCTCCCGCCGAGGGTTCGGATCCCACATACAGACCAGTTCCCGTTCACTGGCTGAGCGAGGTGCGGGCGCAATGCCGAGGGTTGCGATCCCGTTGCTGGTCCCGGTCTGGTACGGGCGCGACACTGAGGGTTGCGATCCGTTGCCGGACACGAAAAAAGACAAAAAGGAAAAAAAAAAAATTTGGAAAGTTCATGCACATGTATGAATACACATTCTCCACACGCATTTCCAATCAGACTTCTGATGTTTCTTAAAAAACTGAGGAGGTCTGGTGACAACTGGGCCCACACGCTGCCTCCCTGTGATGGGCCAGTGCTGGGGGCTCTGCCTCTTCAAGTGGGCATGTGCTTTAGTTCTTCATGGTTCCCACTCTGCCCACACATCCCTTAGAGGGGCTGTATTGCCAGCCAGCCTCTGTGGTCACTCGACTTGGTGACCCACAGTTTAGACCTGAGCTGTCTAATAGAACTATAATGCCAGCCGCAGATGAAAGCAACATGTGATTTAAATTTTTTAGTAGCCATATTTAAAAAACAATAGAAAGAAACAAGTAAAATTAATTTTAACACTACATTATTATTAACCCAGTAGGTCAACAATCGGATGCAACCAATATAAAAATAATTAATGAGATACTGACATTCTTTTTTTCATGCCAAATCTTCAAAATCCAGTGTGTGTTTTACTCTCAAAGCACATCTCAATTCACATTTTGGGTGCTTGATAGTGACAAGTGGCCAGTGGTTATGGCACCGTACGGGGTGGAGCAGGTGAGAGGTGGGAGGTGAGGCTGGGGAGAGAGGTTGAGGCCGGATTACCAGAGGCCTTAAAGGAGGTGCTTTTTGTACTTCCCACTGTTGATAATTAGAAGCCACTGGAAATCTGTGTGGGGGCTTCAGCCCAGTGTTTTAAAGCTCTTCATTGTAGCTAACATTCCTCCCACCACATTTTAAACTCATTTACTCTTGGACTGTCTTGAATGTATATGTAACAGCTGAGTAGAAGCTTCTAGTGATTTCCAAGCTGTTTTGTTTAGAGTGCTGGGATTCTGAGTAGGGACCACAGAGGAATGGTGGGTTGGAAGAGCTGGACCTGGGGCCACTCCCAGCAGTGACGGGGAAAGCCTCATTAGTTTTATGTAAGGCAGGTATGTGCAAGATTTTATTTATAGGAGTTCCACTGTTTCCCATTTGTTTTTGTTTGTTTGTTTTTGTATGTGTTTGTAAAACATTCCTCTATAATATGACCCTTCAGAATATATAAAATAGTCTCTTCCTTGTTTGCTGTTTAAGTACTTGGTGTGTTTCCCGCCCCTTCATTCATCTTTTATGAATCCTTTATTTGCTTTAAATCCCTTTATCCTGGGTGGCCCAATATAAGCTGGGTACTAAGTATGGCCATATTGTGCTAAAGAAGGCTTTTAAAAATATGGTCATATATGAGTATAACGCCTTAAAAACCTAAAGGGGTTATTTAGTTACTGTGTAACTTCACAAATCTCGTGTTTAGTGAGTAATTACGGATCTGATTATACAACTATAAGCTGTTTTAAATTGCTATTAAATTCCCTTTTTTATTACCTAAATCAGGACAATATCTTTTGTAGAAACAGATTTTATAGAAAAGAGGAAATTGACTGTGAAGAAAGAATTTGCCCCTAAACCTTCCAACTAAAGTGACCAGGCTTACTCACTGCTCTCCCTAAAACCATCTGTAAGTTGGTCTCTTAGCAAAGGAGAAAAAGGCTTTCCATTTTTGTTACTTATATGGAATAAATAAAAATGTTTGCCTCCAGACTGTGACCAGATCTGACTCCACTGTGCTCCGCGGCTCGTTCTCAGCGTGTGGTGAGGGGTGGAGTTCACCAGAGGAACATACTCCTAGGCTGCGCTGTAGAAAGTCTTCTTGGAAGAGTTTATGCACCTGCATGGCTGAGTTGTCTGTCTCCCTTGTTCTTCCTCCCCCCCACCCCCATGCTTTCTTTTTATTTTAACTGACAATTGATCGTTCCTTACCTGCCAATCAACTTAAATATTTTATGATCATTCCAACCCCTCCTTCATAGCACCTGGTGGTTTCTTTTCATGAATTCCTTCAATGTGAATCTTACGTATCCAGGCAAAGTCTGGCACAAAAACCCACCCAAACCCAGAAATATTTGCAAAAGAATTCTCCAGGGCATGTTCAGTTAAAGGGTTGTGTTACAGCCTTCTGTAAATTTCATTAGTATCCCTCACTTTCTTCTGGAAAGGCAAAAAGGGAAGCCACATGTGTCAGTGAAGTCATGGTGGCTAACATCACATGGGTGGGTGGGAAAGGCATGCTGAGGGCCAGGAAGACTCTGGGTGGGACAGAGGCTGTGCCCGAGACACAGGTGTTCAGAAACTCAGTGATTCCACTAAATGCATGGAGGAAGAAGAACATTAATCCAGGGATAGGCACACAGGGCATCCTCCAGAAAGGGGATCCAAGGCCGGGGAATCCATTCTAGGGAGAAACAGAGGGAGGACCTGAGATGGTGCTCAGATGTGTGTCACACCCCATGAGCAATTCCCAGCTAGACTGCTTCAATCCACCCCTTTGCTCTTGCTCGAGAAAGTGTACACAAATGCAAGTGACAGTGATGTTATTATAGGGTTAGACTTGAATCAATTCTAACTGACTTAAAAAGGAAATCATTTGCAAATTTCAGTACTTTAATATCAATCTACCACATTCTTTACAAATGATCCCAACAATTCATGTCTTTCAGCCACAAGTTTAAGGGCAAAGCAGACTCCAAGTGTCCCAGCAAGAAAAGATGGCACTTTAAATGGGGGTAATTAAGGAAAGTTTAATATTGTGATTATTTGCAAAAAGTATGGGGAACTTAAAAAAAACCAACATAGTCTGGTAAAGCACCACAGGACCAGCAACAGTAAGGAGTGTTGTCAGCCCCAAGTCGGAAGGGCCAAGGACAGGGAGTGAAACCTGAACACCGGAATTCTGAGAGAAAAGGAAGATCACCTGGTAGGAGCTGTGGCCTTTGGGGGAGCCACTAATACCCTCAACCCAGCTCCTTCTGACTACCTGCTGTAAATGCCACCGAAAAACAGAAGGCAGGGGAGTATATTGACGCAGCCCATAGAATCAACCTCCCTGGGCATAGAGCAGGGGGTCAAAGGGAAAATGTCCAGCCCAGGTATCAATTCTGACAGGACAAAGCTGTTCATCAGCCACAGGACCAGGGAACCAGGGCCATGTGGCTCAGTCTGAGTCATCAGAATTCACCGGTGCAGAGCTGACCTGTAGGCTTAGTTATCAGGACTAGAGGCATTTAAGGAGCACGGGTTAAGATGCTTGTTGCCATAGCTAAAATAAGGGACAATATTCAAGATACTGAGACTTCATAAGACCCAGAAGTATGTTTAGACGACTGAGAAAACCAGTGCTGCCAGGCAGGGACCTCAGCAGAGCACAGAGGCTGATATGCTATTACCAGTAGGAGCTTGAAGGAGACCAGGTCTTTCTGCAAGCTGAACTATACTATACATCTTGGTAGAGGGTAAAGTTGAAAGCCCATTGATAAAACCCAGACAGCAATGCAGACTATAATAAATGGGATAGGCCAAATCACAAAAGCCATATAATTTTTTGCCTGAACTTGAAAGGCATATTCTGGATATATAAACATACAAAATACTCATGTTTATAGGATGAAAAAATTATAATAATTTTTCAATTTTTTTTTCTTGGGACTTAGGAAAATAAATTAGGTTATATTTCAGGTTCACTGTTTTTGGTAAAGTGGCACACATGTGCTCAAATAGATAAACAAGCATTCACAACAATTTGAGGCTTGCCACAACGTTTTAACTTCCTAAAACTTAAGAGTATTACTTCCTTGAGGGCACCATATTTAACATGGGACTGTATCATTACAGAAATACATCAGGGAGGGCATATTCCTCAGTGGAACCAGTCACAAATTTGTCATGGCTAAGATGTGTTGGTTCATCCAGAAGCTGGGGAGTTGGACTAAGAGAAGCCTTCTTCCAAGGCAATAATATCCCTCACACACAAGATATTCTTAATATAAATCTATGACTATTGTCCTTAAAGACTGAGTTTAAGATAGTTATGATCTTTTGCCATATATCCATAGGAAAAAAGTAAAAGTCATCAATGGAGTTAACCAGAGAACACTTCAATCAAAAAACCTTTTAGAGGCCGGCCCAGTGGCGCACTGCTACAGTGCGCCACTTGGGAGCATGGTGGCGCTCCCGCCGAGGGTTCAGATCCCACATGCAGACCGGTTCCCGCTCACTGGCTGAGCGAGGTGTGGGAGCAACACCGAGGGTTGCGATCCCGTTGCCGGTCCTGGTCTGGTACGGGCGCGACACTGAGGGTTGCGATCTGTTGCCGGACACGAAAAAAGACAAAAAAAAAAAAAAAAACCTTTTAGAAAAATGAGAAATGTCTTTAACAGTAAAGGCACCAGTGAGCAGGACAATGAACTCATCACACAGATTCCATCAATTTTAAACTCTTTTCTAGGGCTGTAGAAATTGACCATGATATGTGAAATCAACATGCTGAAACATAATAAGGAGGACAACTGAGGCATTCAGGGAAAATAGCATCAACAGTCACAACAATATTATCCTAAGATGTGGTAGTGAGTTTAACTGGGTCCCTCAAAAAGATAGACTGAAGTCCTAAACCCTGGTATCTGTAGTTGTGACCTTATTTGGAAACAAAGCCTCTGGAGAGGTAATCAAGTTAAAATGAGATGCTCGTGAATTAGGATGGACTCTAAATCCAATAACTGGTCCTTTTAAGAAAAGGATAGGGAGATTCGGATGCACACAAAAACACAAAAACAGGGAAGAAGACTCGTGACTGAGTTCTCACTCCTCATCCCCATGACTCAGTCCTCTCTCCCCTCCTCATGACTCAGTCCTCTTTCCCATCCCCATGACTCAGTCCTCTCTCCCATCCCCAAGATTGAGTCCTCTCTCCCTATACCACGTCTGAGTTCTCACTCCCCATCTTCAGTGCCTGCATGGGGGAGATAATCAAAAAGCTTTCAGCAAGTGCCTGAATCTTCTGATAAATACATTCAAATGTTTTTTCTATTAATAATGATCTTTTTTTTAAAGAGGTAAAAAACACTCACAAGATATACATTTAAGTAGTTTTCATCCTTTCTACTATCCCTTCTTACTTTTTCTTTATCAAACTTGAAACTTGAAGGAATTTGCATAAGACTGACAAAAAATTTAATCTAGCTTTTGATGTTAGCCCCAGGCTTGTGGGACTACCAAGTGATAAGAACAATTATTGTTGGAAACATTTTCTTATTAAAAAAATATAGAGGCTCCATCCAGAAGCAGTCAAGAAAGCACACACAGGGTCCTAGGCATAAGCTGAGGGCAGTGCTACACTTCTCACCATGTAATGGAGATGCAAAAAAGGATTACTCAAAGCACCATGAATGCAATGAGAAGCCCAAAGGGACTGCACCTCAGCAACTCCTCTGTCAGAAGGAGAAAACTGGGTACATCCCTGATTCAAAGTTAGCCTCTGTTTTTTATTGTAAAGACAAGGAAGTTTCACAAGAAAAATCAGTTAATTCAATCATTTCAAAAGGACAAAAAGACATGGGCAGTGTGACAAAATTTATCTATGGCTGAGTATAGCTTAAACAATGGAAACTTGTAACATCAGTAAAATTAACAACATGACATTACAAAGTACAATTTGTGAAAAGCTAAGCTGGTCAAACTGCAATCATTACCTAAAATATAACCTCTCCTTAAATGATTTAAGCAAAAGTTACATTCTTATGATTAAATCTAAGTATAATTGTCTCTAAAGTTTACACCAACAAATAGCTTTTCCTTAGCAAATTTTTCACATTTTTTCCCTACAGCAATTCTTTAAAGTCTCTTAACAGGATCAGTATGTCAACCACATATTAGCTCTAAAATCATTAAAGTATACAATCCCATACCTTTGCAGTGATTAGAGTTGATTAGATGGGCTGTTGCTTGCTGGATGTAGACTATTGTCTCTTAATCAAGGGCTTTGCCCCATACATGCATTACCTAAAAACCCTATTCTAAAAATCCAATGAGAATCAAGATTTCTAACCCTCTTTACACCCAGAAGCAGGCAACAGAGCATGCCCAGGATCCTAGGCAGGAGCCCAGGGGAGCCCCCTCCACCTGGAAGCAGGCAAGATAGCATGCCAAAAACACCACTTTCACATGGGTGGCCCACCACAGCCTCTGCCACAGGCACAGCTGCCACAAAAGAGGCTCAACACCACAGCAGTAGCCACAGCCACTGTGCAGGCAGCCCAGCAGACACTCAACTGCAATTGACACAAGGAGGGTCACCAGCAGAGACTTCATAAAGAAGAGGATGCCTCTCTCCTCAAAGCCCACTCCAGAGTAACAGAAGATGCAACTGCTCTTCCAGTTTACCAGACTCAACAAAGAGATACTAGAAATATGAAAGCCCAGGAAAATATGACACCACCAAAAGAATACAGTAATTCTCACATACCAGACCCTATAGGACAGGAAACCCTTGAAATGACTGAAAAAAAATTCTGAGCAACAATCTTAAGGAAACTCACTGAGATGTGAGAAGACTCATTTAGACAACATAATGAAATGAGGGGGAAAAAACCAGGATACGAAGGAGGAAGTTTACAAAGAGATTAATACCTTTAAAAGAGAATGTAGCAGAACTTATGGAACTGGAAGATTCACTCAACAAAATAAAAAACACGACTGGAGCTTAAACAGCAGCCTCAAACAAGCAGAAGAAAGAATTTCTGATCTTGAAGATAGTCTTTTAGAAATAACCCAGGTGGACAATAAAATGGAAAAAATAATTTTAAAAAATGATGAAAACCTAAGAGAGCTAGCAACAACCTTAAGTGTGGTAACATTTGAATTATGGGAGTTTCAGAAAGGGAGGAGAAAGGAAAAGGCATGAAAAACCTATTCAATTAAATAATAATGGAAAAACTTCTCAAGTATAGGGAGAGACACAGACATTCAGATGCAGAAGGCTCAAAGATTCAAAGATCCCCAAACAGGTTCAACCCCAAAAGACCCTCTCCAAGACACATTATAGTCAAACTGGCAATGCTCAGAAACAAAGAGAGAATCTTAAAAGAAGCAAGAGAAAAACTTCAAGTCACTCATAAGGGAGCCCCTATCAGACGAACAGCAGACTTCTCAACAGAAACTCTACAGGCCAGAAGAAAATGGGATGATGTATTCAAAATACTAAAAGGGAAAAACTGCCAGCCAAGAATACCGTACCCAGCAAGGCTATCTTTCAGAAATGAGGGGAAAATAGTGTGTTTTCTAGACAAACAAAAACTGCAGGAGTTCACCAACACACAACCAGCTCTACAAGAAATCCTCAAGGGAGTCCTGCATCTGGAATCCAAAAAACAATAATCACTACCACGAATACACAAGAAAGAACAAAACCCACTAGTAGAGCAAAAATGCAAATGAGAAAGAGAAAGAAACTACATCTTACCACGACCCAAAACCATAATGACGATGTAATAGTGGCCCTACCTTATTTCTGACTTTAGTTATTTCAGTCTTCTGTCTTTTTTTCTTGGTCAGTATAGATAAAGGTTTGCAAATTTTGTTGATCTTTTAAAAGAATAAACTTGTGGTTTATCAATTTTCTCTATTGTTTCTCAATTCCCTATTTTATATATTTCTGTTGTAATCTCTGTTATTTCCTACTTATATTTGCTTTTGGCTTAGTTTGCTCTTCTTTTTCTGATTTCTTAAGGTAGAAGTTTATATTACTGATTTGAGATTTTTTTTCTTATTTTTCATGTAAGTGTTTACAAGTATAGGCATTGTATGAGCCCTATATCCTATAAATTTTGATATGTTGCATTTGATTTTTATCTCAAAGTACTCCTATTTCCCTGTGATTTTTTTCTTTTTATCCATTGTTTATTTAGGAGAATGTTGTTTCATTTCCACATATTTGTGAATTTTCTAAATTTCCATCTGTTATTGTGATCAGAAAACATATTTCCGATGATCTTAGACTTTTTAAATGTATTAAGACTTGTTTTGTGGCTAAAAATAAAAAAGTAAAGAGATCATCAAAAAGATATCATCTTTATCTGTAAAGCCCTTTGTAAACATCAGCTGTCACAAGCCATCAGCCCTTTACACATATCTGGTCTGCCTTCACATGGTAAGTTTTTCCCACTGCTTTGTTGATAAGGATATTAGCTATGATGGAGAGTGAATTGTTCATATGACCCAGTCAACAAAGGGAAAGTAGAAAACTGTACTTCAGCTTATAACAAGAATAAAGTTTCGAAAAGACAACACTGATCTCAGGTTAAAGGAACCACCCTCCTTGGACAGTGCTTGGTGTAGCTCTGTCTTCTTTCTGGTCAGAACCCATCTTTCATGTCCAAACCTGGCCAGCTTTGCCCCTCCATCTCCAAAACTATATCCCCTCAGGGCAGCTCCCGGGGACATCTCTCCCAACGCCTAGGACCACCGACAGTTATCTGTAGGTGAGTCTGACTAAACGCACTTCAAACACTGCACGTGTGTTGGCTGCTGCCATCTCTTGACAGCAGCTGGAGGTTGAGTTAGATACAGCCCTGTCTTCTCCAGCCCTGGGAGAAAAGACAGCTGCTGGTAGGACCTGCTCCTTCCAGCCCTCGCCTGGGCCTCAAGGCTGCTATTTCAGTTCTCAGACATGTGCTTGATGTATTTCTATGGCTTTCCCTGGTTGTGCTCAAAGACGGCAATCCTACTCCAATAGAAGCCCCTTAGGAGACCAGGACACCTGCGACCACGATGAGGGTGAAGGTGAAGGCCCTGCACGACAGCAGGCAGCACAGTGTGGCGTCAGCGCCAGCCCAGCCTGCTTCCCTGCACCCCAGACATCTGCTCCTGAGTCTCAGGAGAAAGGGCTTCCTGGGAGGGGCCTTGGAGAGGCCCCTGGGGGTGAAATGATGGTTTCATGTCCAGCCGGCATATAAATTTCAGTATCTAACAAATACAGCACACACAGCTGCAGAGTACTCCCAGACTATGGTCTGAATGTCCCTGCAAAGCTCATGTGGGAGCTTGATCCCCATGTGGCTGTGTTGAGAGGCGGGGCCTGGGGAAAGTGATCAGATGGTGAGGGTTGTGTCCTCATGAATGGGACAATCCATTCATGGGTGATGGACTGATGGATGAATGGGTTATCAGGGGAGTGGCACTAGGGGCTTTATAAGGAGATGAAGAAGCATGTTACTGCCTCTTGCTCAGCCCTTGCCACGTGATACTCCCCATTGCCACAGGACTCTGTAGAGGGTCCCCACCAATAAGAAGGCCCTCACCGGATGCACCCCTCAACCCTGGACTTCTCAGTCTCCCAAACTGCAAGAAATAAATTTCATTTTCTTTATAAATTACCCAGTCAGGTATTCTGTTATAAGCAAGATAAAAAGGACTAATACACCCCTGTGAGCAACCAAACAACCTCGATGTCAAATTGCCCACAAACAGCTTTGTGCTTTACTTGGTGGTTTACTTGTATTTTATTCGTTGCCTCGTATTTATTCGACCGATGCAGATATACATTCATACGCTCTTTGAGGTTATATTAAAGATACAGGTCCAAGTGAGGACTTATTGCAAGGACCAAAAGGGGACAAGAAGCCACAGTGGACACCAGCTCCTCCTGAGCTGTACAGTGCCTCCAGTCCCCAGGGCTTCCCAGGCGGTGGCATGGGAGGCTGCGTGGAGAAGCGGAACGGTAGCCTGGGGTTACGAAGACACACGGAAGTCGAGCATCCTGTGCTGTGCTCCTGCGTCATCACACCAAGGAAGAGAGACTGAATGGGTCGCTTTGCCACTGCCAACGTGAGTGCCCCTTCAGGTAGTCTCAAAGCCCCCTCATACCCTGCTTGGACCCTCCTTGTCCTTGGCTTGGGTGACTGTAAGTCCCAGCTCAGGGGCAGGGCTGATTCCACACATGGCACTGTGTGACAAGGATCACTTGAGGCAAAAAGTGCTACCTGGATTGGCTTTCCCTGGGAGGGAAGTGTGGCCTGGTAGGCACCATCATTTAGTGGGCGCTTACATTCTAGTACTTTCCATACTTCCGAGTAACTTAATTCTCACAGCAAGCATAAAAGTCAAATATCATTATCGCCTTTTTATTTTTTTATTTTTATTTTTTTTTTTTAAAGATGACCGGTAAGGGGATCTTAACCCTTGACATGGTGTTGTCAGCACCGCACTCTCCCAAGTGAGCCACAGGCTGGTCATTACGGCCTTTTTAAATGTGAGGCGTCGGCAGCCTGCGGATGTTTGGTCAGCTGTGGGGCAGCTGGGATTTGAACAGGGTCGGGTCTTGCTCCAGAGCCCACACTTTGAAGCACGATGCAGACCTTCAGGAGAGCTTCTCAGGCACGGAACGAACTCATTCATTTCTGTGAAGCAGGCACGGATTCTCAGTCACAAGCTGGAGTGAACAAAATGTAACTTTACTTTTCATAATTAGATTAATGTCCGGTTCTGAGCCCCATTCAGTTAAAAACTACACACATCCAGACATGACTTGTTTCTAGCCATGTGTGGGAGTCTTAGTCAAATGTAACAGTTTCTTTGCAGTTTGGGAATTAAAGCTCAGTCTTAGTGTCATTTTCCCTTGTCCCATCCCTGCTGAATTATACCAATGTGAGCCCAGCAGGTAGGGATGGGGACGTGCTATCTCAGTCTCTATCTGCTTCTGGCCACAGGATCCAGGTATAGCTCACCCTGTCTGGTCCCTGTCATCAGGATGGACTGTGGCAGGTGTGAGGCTCCCTTCTGTGCCAACTGGACAAGCTCTCAGCATGGATCCCACCTTGACTTGACCCCCTGGAGCTGAAGGAAGCCCCTCATCCTCCCGAAATGCATCTCTGTTCAATTCACAGGCCAGTGTTCTCATTCCTGTCTTTCTCTCTCTCCCCCTTTCTCTCTTCCTCCCCACCCCCAACTTCCATGTCTTACTTGGGGTCATGAAAACTTCCAGACGCTATCTTCCCATACTCCTCTGGAGCCACAGATGGATGGTCCAGGGCCTGTCTCTGGCCTCCCAGCGTCCATGAGCTGCTCTGAGTGCCAGGGATGGAGAGCAGGCTTGCTGCCCCTTTAGACTGCACTCTAGAAGCACAACACCAGCCCTTATCCCCCCAAATCTGGATCTCCCAAAAGTCAAGCCGGGATTCTATCAAATGTCCCTGCTGCACAGCCCAGCGCTTAAACTGGTATCAAGTCTGGGTGCCAGGAGGAAGGGCAGAGGAGGAGACTGTGCCCAGCAATGTCTCCTTTCAAATCCTTTCTGTCTTATACTTGGCTTGGTGCCTCGTGAAGTTAGCAGTGACTCATATTCCATTTTGTTTTCTAGCCCTAAAGTAGTGGGGTGTCCTAAGCCGAGCTGTGTGACCTATGGAATGGGATGGGACGGAGGGGAATGTGCTGGTGTCAAGGAATCCTGCGGCAGGGACAGGGAGTTTCCACACTTGTTCAGGTCTCTGCTTAAATAACCACTTACCAGAGGCTCACCCTGGCTACTCTGTATAAAATGATCCCCATCACTCTCTTTGCCTGAGCTCTGTTTTATTTTATTGTATTTTCCTTCATAGCATGTGTCACCTGCTAACATATTTATTTTTTTACTTGTTTATTATCTGTCCCCTGTGGCCTCTCCCATTCCCGTCCCCACACATATTAAAATACATCTCCTCGAGGCCAGGACTCTCTTATGTTCACTGCTAAATTTCAAGCACTAGAACAACACCAGCTGTAAAATCTACTCTTAGAAGCATTTATTGGCTGAATTGGTGAATTAACTAAAACCTCACAAACTCTCCCACTTAAATTGGTTTTATGATAACGACCTATTCTTAGTCTTACAAAATTTCTCTGTGAAAGGCATGCTGTTTAAACATCCCATTGCCTCCAAGTCCACGAGCACATGAGCACTGCAGTGTGAGAACTTGAACTTGACGGTGGAAGGCATTGAGCATTCCCTTCCTTCTCTCACTGCACCAGTCTCAGGGCCATCTTGACCTCCCCCACTGCCTTGCAGTAAGAGACCAGGAGGTAAATGCATTCTTGGTCTACATATTCCCATTGTCTTGAGGTATCCAAAGGACTTAACTATGGAGTAACTGGCAGAAATAAGAAGTTATGGAAAAGCATAGAAAATTCTGGAAGTATGGAAAGTAGGGAGAGAAGTTGTAAAAAATCTAGCTGGAGATTTGAATTAGGAGTAGAAGGTCATCTTTTACCATTTGTTAGTCAAATATTCTTTCCCATGCTAGAAACAACATCTCCAAGCCAATATTCGTGTTGACAACTTACCCAAGGATTATCTATCCATCCATTTCCATGGTAAATACAGTAAATATGGAAAAATAAAGCATTCCGGTTTGAATAATAAGATTAATTTCTCTCTGTTGATAATATTTTGCATAGTTTTGAAGATAATGGAATAACAGTTTGACCATGTGAAAATGCAAACCTTGTACAATCGTAGTTGCCAAAGATCCACTATTTCAGACACACAAACACAAAAGAGTAGCTACATGGAAATGGCAGTATTTGAAAACATCAAAAAGAGCCCTATACCAAGCAAGCTCTCTCTGCTGGAATTCAGCTGCTCTGCACAAATTTCTATGTACCTCAGGAACCAAACATACGACGGTGGTCTCATAAGATGGCAATGGAGCTGAAAAATTCCTACTGCCTAGTGACATAGTAGCTGTTCGAGAGTAAAAATAAAAATTAAAAATTAAAAAAATATTAAAAAGTCTACAGAATAAGGATATAAAGAAAAAATATTTTTGTGTTTGTGTTTTAAGCTAAGTGTTATTACAAGAGTCAAAAGTTTAAAGAAATTTAAGTTTGTAAAGTAAAATTGTTACAGTAAGCTCAGGTTAATTTATTATTAAAGAAAGAGAAAGAAGTAGTATAGCCTAAGGATAAAGTTTTGTAAAGTCTGCATTAGTGCACAGTGATGTCCCAGGCCTTTATAAGCACTCACTGACATACCCAAAGCAACCTCCGGTCCTGCAAGCTCCATTCATCATGAGTGCTATACACAGGTGCACCATTTTTTATCTTTTATACTGATTTTTACTGTACTTTTTCTATGTTTAGATACATTTAGATACACGAATACTTTCCACTGTTCTCCAATTGCCTGCAGTACTCGGTACAGTCACACGCTGTACAGGTTTGTAGCCTGGGAGCCATAGTCTACACCACGTAGCCCAGGTGCATGGTAGGCTGTAGCATCTCGGTTTGTGTAAGTGCACTCTGTGATGTCTGCACAATGACAAGATTGCCTAATGATGCATTCCTCAGAACGTATTTCCATCAAGTGACCCATGACTGTATATTCTTTGGTTCTTCCAGTTTGTAGCTTAGCACAGATTCATTCCCAAACTGAAGGCTGACATTTCGTTGTTACTGGCTTTCAGCCCCCTGTCACTCCGTAACTCTGGCTGGTCCCCTTGACTCTGCTTTTGCAGTCAGTTCTAGCTTTGACCTTTCACTGCTGCTTCGCTGATTTTGGGTCTATGATGTTCAAGAACCTAGTAAGTGCAATAACTAGTATGGTCTAGTCAGGGGTCATCCGTGCTCAACTTGACCTTGATTTTTTAAAGTGTTTCAGCAAGTATAAACCCTGTTGTCAGCTAACACTTCTGGGAATGAGGAGCAGCTGTACACTGTGAGTAGTGACAGAATACTCCGCATCCTCTAAGAGTTTCATTGTCAACCAAGTAAAATTGATACCAAAGATACTTCATGTATTTGGAGATATGCATGTTCATTCCCGTGCTATTTATACTTCTGACATCAACATTGAATAAAACCTGGCAATAAAATATCAGTATTATTTTTACACCATCATCTGGCAGAAAGACTGAATCTGGGATGGATGAAGTAATTTCAGCCTCTGGCAAACACAGTGGAAGTGTCTGCTCAGCAGGGGAGGAGGGAAGAGGAGAGGAAGGGAGGGAGAGGAACCCTCAGCCAAAAAGCCTGGAGCCTTGGACTCAGGCTCCTGTAGCTCCTCGGGTAACCGAGTGTGCTGACCAGGCCCCGCAGTGGGCTTGCACTGTGGCTGCAAGGGACCAGACCCATTTTCAGAGGGTGAGGTGAAAGGGGCTTAAAAATTGTACGGTATGTAAAAATAACTACTCCAGTGATTTATCTTCTAAAATTTGACACGCTGCATCAAATCTGATTCCCCACCTTCCGTTATGATTCTGGAGGAGAGGTGGGGCATTCGTCATCCTTAGGTTCTCTTTAGGGGAGGAAAACGACATGCATGGTCCCCTTTCTGCCATTGAAAGAGGTTGTTACTTCTTCTAAGGAGGATACAACTGCTGTTATCAGCGTCTGCCCCAACAAATCCTCAGCGCTGGAAGGGGAGTGAGCAGTGAGACGACAGACATCTCAGAAACACAGACTCACTCATTTATCAGGGCCTCAGCTCTCAGACTCAGACCTCACTAGCATGGCTTGTCTACAGTTGCAAGAGGAGAAATAACGTGTTAGCCAGTTGGCCCGCCCCGTGACCCCTCAGCACCTGCTCACTCAGGCTAGGTTACTGACAGCTGCCATGCATTGTACCACAGGCTTTTCTTCCAGTTAGTCATTGGAATTGCAGCTGGATATAGTTAGTAAATGAACGCATGACATTGGGGTTACTAACAAAAGCTGAAAATTATTGATAAAAGAAAACTAAATATGACTAGGAACTTCATAGACACCGGAATAAAATTAAATCAAATTTGAATTAAACACCAATACAGGTCTGCTCCACTCACTCTCCTTGACCTTATAATGACTAATAAATCATGTTGACTGCTCGAGTAAGGATTTCTGATCCCAGCTTCCCTAGTGTGGAAAGCATGGCAACCCTGCTTTCAGGGGCTAAGACTGAGGGATTATGTTTCCCTGATGAGATAAGTAGCAAAAGACGAGCCTGGGATCAGAACCTTTCAACTCAGAAACTGTTCAGAGCAGCTGGAGGGAGAGACAAGTGCATGTTATGGGTTGAATCGTGTCCCCTGTAGGGAAAATATAGGAAAACGGTCAGGGCTCCCTCGGATGTTCGGAATCATGCCGAGCATTTGATATAAATATGCACATGTGCCCAGGTGTTCCTTGGTTATTGTCTAATGTAATTGCACATGTGCACCCAGGTGTTCCTGGGTTGTCCACCTGCACCCAGGTGTCCTGGGTTATCGAGCTTGAGTATAAAGGATGAGAGGCTTTGATTTATGGGGGTGGGGGGCCCACAGGGAGGCTGCTACCGCAGCTGCTGCTGGATCTGCTGTGAGCCGCTGCTGCTGAGGGAGCTGAGGACTGAGCTCATGTTTCTTGCCAGTGGCTCCCAGGATCTTTCCCAATTACCTAGCATGGACCTGTCTGTGAAGAGTCTGGTGACCCAGCCTGGCATATGAGAGGTCTGTGACCCAGTCTGTACAATGGGCTTGAAGGGTCTGTGGGCCCTAACCGCTAGCACTGACAATACAAATGGAAAACTTAGTGTAACTAAAATAATGAAACATTTTGGCTTTAGTTATGAGTTGCCTAGCCATACAATTGGCGTAGCCCCCGACCATACGTTCTCCAACCCCCCAAATTCGCATATTGAAGTCCTAACCCTCAGCATCTCCGAACACAACCTTATTTGGAAATATTGTCATTGCAGGTGTAATGAAGTTGAGCTCATACTGGAGTAGAATGGGCTCCTAATCCAATACGACTGGTGTCCTTATAAAAAGAATGGCGTGTGAAGAAAACAAGGCACATACACGGGGAAGACAATGTAAGAGTGCAGAAAGAACACCGTCTATTAGCCAGGGGACACCAAAGACTGCCAGGAAGCCACCAGAAGCTAGAAGAAGGACATGGAACAGATCTTCCCTCACAGCCCTCAGAAGGAACCAACTCTGGTGACACCTTGATGTCAGACTTCTGGCCTTCAGAACTGGGAGGCAATACATTTCTATTGTTCAAGTCACCCAGTTCATAATACCTTGTGATGGCAGCCACAAGAACTTAATGCAGGGCCAATATAAAGAGGCACAAAAGCAGCCACACACCAAGGATGTTCTGTAACTTAATGAGACTCCTTTTACAACATGCAGCATTCATCCCGGGGTTAGAGTTGGGGTTGGTGCTGGCAAAGGGTCGAACATAGTTCCAAGAGGCAGCAGGTTTGAACTTGAGGTTCTTTCCCTGGTGATTCTTTGCACCATTACATTCCCCACCGTTGACGTGTCGATGGCATTCTATGGAGTCTCGGGGGAGGGATGACTAGCCCAGAGTGGACTCAAGTTCTTGGCTCTGTTTCCATGGCAGAGACAATAGTAAAGAAAGCTTTAGTTGCATGAGCTGGGAGTTTGGGGATTAATTTTCTCTTGGGGTTTATACACTTGATGTTGACTACAGAAGCCAAAAGATCTAGAGAACCGAGGGCATAAGGTGGATGTACATGGAGTGGGGGAGAAGGGCAGTGATGGGAGGACAGTTTTCCCACAAAGTAGGATGTGGAAATCTTTGCCAGCAATTGGAATCGTAGGTCAGATATGACGTGGTCTGGGCTTAGATGCTGGTGAGTTTCTGAGGATGGACTTGTCTTGCCTTGGTTCAAGCCCCTGATAATGGGAGAATGATAAAAATATCAGAAAAATTGGGGGTGGGGGACCCAGAGTTGGGGGTGTGGCTTTGTCTCTGAATGTGGAGGGGGTGGTAGACCTTCTGGGGAAGTCCCCTACAGACATGAGGCAGACTCAGGAGAATAGAAATGGCAGCCTCCACCCCCCCGTCTCCCCTGCACCCCACCATGGAGAGGATACACAAGCACTCTGTTCCTTGGATATGTGCAGAGATGCCAGGGCATGGGCTGCAGCACACCTGGAGGGATAGATCTAGTGTCACCTGCATGACCTGGTGAGCAGGGGAGGGGAGTGCTGCACAGGTGCTTTAATGAGGATGCAACAAGGAAAGGTGACAATGACAGAAGTCTGTCTGTTGGAGGCTGGCCTACCAGGAGCCGGCTGAGTTGATCTCGTAATGTTTGGATCCATTCTATAGCAAGTATGTCCAGCCAACCTCAGATGTGTAAAGGAGATCTGTGACAGTGTAGGGGACAGAGGTGAGAAACGAAGTGCAGACCAGAGAGGGAGCGTCTCAAAGACGGCCTGTCCCCTGTTCCTGGGATGGCACCATATCATCTCCTCTTCCCTTTCCTGCCCCACTCACGCACATGCACTTTGCTCCGTCTGCCATGCAGAGCAGTGAGGTGGCCAGGCTGGGGGTCCCTCTCCTCTGAGGTGGTTCTGCTGTGATGCTCATGAAGAGCCAGGCCATGCGCATCCATCAGGAGCTGTGCTTTGGCCCAGAGGGACCCAGCATGAGCAGCCTTCAGCCATCACCCCTGTTCTTATCCCACATCAGCAGGCACAAGGAAGGACTCCATGAATTTCACTTGCAGCTCATTGGGGCCTGAGCACTATCATCTAGGTTTTAAGGAGAAAAAATCTATTTCTACTTTTCTCCACCCACAAAGGGTTATTGACTACAATTCTCTTATGCGGCAACAGATCTACATGAACCAAATAAATGGTGACAGTTCCTTGAAATTAAAAAAAGGAAATCTTTCTAAACTGTACCTAAAGTACTTATCTTTTGTTTAAGCTCTTTCCCTTCTTACCACACTGGATGATTGTGAGACATGTGTGCTTTTAATGTAAGATATAATCTGATGTAATTAAATAAGTTTTGAAAATCTGGTTCACACAAATTGAATTGGAAACCAAATAAAGTTTGCAGCAAATGATTATTGATGGTTTCACTAGGTTGCTCCTGTAGCTGTGCTGACAACTTAAACTTCAGCATAGTTAGAAGTTTCATGGTTAATAGGAATTATTTTAGGCTTTATTGACCATTTGTAAAGCCTATACCTCAGATAAAGGATAACAGTAAATATGAATACATAAATAAGGCTTGTCATATATATGTACCAGTTAAGGTTAATGCATTTAGAGAGATTCAGCAAGAAGAGGTGGATACAGTTGCCATATTATTCTAACTAGTACAATCTCTGGGAAAGAATATTTTGCAACTGAATTATTAATAGAGTTGCAGTTGTCTTTTGTCTCAAAAATGGTTTTGGCCAATGGTATTAAGTACATGGTCTGCAGAGTCCTCGGTTGAAAAAATGGCTGGTAGTTAATTTTTCCGTTCAAATGGATCCCCAAACCCAGTTCAGCAATTCCCGCTGGGGAAGTGGTTTCTGTGGACCCCAAGACTTTGGGGAGTGTTGTAAAGCTACACAACTATGCCAGTTGTTGTGTAAGGCAATTCATGATTGTCAGGGCTAGGGCTCACACCTTTTCAAACCCATTGTACAGACTGGGTCACCAGACCCCTCACATGCCAGGCTGGGTCACCAGATCTCTCACACACAGGTCCACTCTAAGATCCAGGGAGCCAGTGGCAGACGACAAGAGCTTAGTCCTCAGCAGTGGCAGCAGCAGCTTACAGGTCTGGCGGTGGCAGTGGCCTCACGGAGGGTCCCGTTGGCCCTGGCAGCAACAGCCTCCAGCAGCAGTAGCGGCTTCCCCACGGCCCCCCTGGGGACATCGTGGGGGGGCGGGGGTGCCGTGGATCAGAGCCACTCATCCTTTAACCCAGGACACCTGGGTACACGTGCACAATTACATCAAATGCTCGGCAAGATTCTGAACATCTGAGGGGCCCTGACCATTTTCCTATATTTTCCCAACAAGTGTTCCCAAGAATGGTCAGCTTTTGACTAAAATCTATAAAAAAGCCTGACTCCCTTTCTTTAAGTCTAACTATTCTACAACCACAAGTTACTGCACAGCTATGGAATTTGATAAATGCATGTACACAAACACAAAATCTCAAAATTTTTACAGAAAATATGTATGGTAGGTATCGCTTTCACCATTTCACAGAGTAAAAACAGACTCATAAAGGTACCATAACCTGCAAGAAATCTAACCTGTGGAGGTGTGCTTCAGACTTAGTCTGACTCCACTATACTTTGTTATATCTATAGAGCTTTCTCGTTTCCAAGTTAAAATTAAGCAGTTCTGGGGGAGAAATCTGCCTCTGGTATTTAGAGAAGTAGAACTCAAACAGAAATACTGAATGCTTATTAATTAATTCAGTTAAACAAATATGTGCCAAGCCCTTGCTGAGACAGTGGGAATTATGCCGAGAAATTCCATACACTCCCTGCCCTGTAGAACCTTATGCCTCAGGGACAAAGGGGAAGGGAGATGGATGTGTGAGGATTATACAGAAATAACTCAAAGTTTAGATCATAACTGTCACAACAGGAACACCAGCAGCAGGCTTCAGGGACCAGCTTGGCCATGTGCTAGCAACTGTCACAGCTGGGGGATTTGAGATACGGCAGAAGGTATTCATCATGCTATTCTCCTTACGCCTGTGTGTTTAATAATTTCCATAAAGAAATATTTTTTAAAAATGCTACAGGGGTGTATGAAAGAAAGAGTTTACAACTGTGTGGAAGACTGGGAAATGGTTTCAAGGGAGAAGTAGCAATTGCTGAAAGATTTGAAAGGCAGGAAGTATCTCAACAGGTGAAGATGGATACAGGAAGTTAGGCTCTAACATCTTCCCCAGGAATTTCCTATTTTCTGATCAGATAACCTGGACGACCTCTTTACTGTTGGAGTTTCTGGAGGCCCTGGAGTACTTAGCTCTACCTGGCAAGATGCACTCAGCCCCACAGAAACCAGTAGCCACTGATCCACCAAGGGAATCCAAGTGGTGACAAGACAACTTGTGATTGTGCCAGAAGCTCCCCAGGTTTTGCAGAAGCTGCATCTCCCTGGTGCTGCCGAATGAAAGTGGAACCAACATTCGGTTTCAATTCAGCCCATCTGGCTATATATTAGGAAAAATTTCAACTCAATTCAAATTTTCAGTAGGTAATTTTTCCTGGAAAAAGTTGCAGTTGGAACCATGTGTTCCAGCTTGACAGAGGAGGAAGCCCTCCTTGTGCCATGGCATGGAAGCATTCCCAGCTCCTCTGTGCTCTGACACCCTGTGCCACGCTGGACCCCTGCACAGATGCCTGTTTAATTCAGCTCCCCATGCTGGGCCATACCCTGCACGGATGTCCTCCTGACCCTCTTCAGGCTCTGAGCCCCACTCCAGGCCACCACCATGCTGGGCCATCCATACTCCTCCCCTACCCCAGGTGACACCCTCTTTGCTCTACTCTGTCTCCAACACCTGTGCTGGGCTTTCCTTTTGTATGGACATACTCTTCACGCTGCTCAGGCTATGATGTCCCACACTGGGCCACCACCACCTGGGAATGTTTTATTAGCCCATACAGAATCTGAGTCCCCATCCTGAGCTACCCCTCATGAGGATGCTCTGCTCACTCTGTTTGGGCTCTGACTCCCTACACAAGGCTACTCCCACACCGTGACATCTTCCTCATCCTCCTGAGCTGTGACATCACACAAAATTCTACAGCTCAGGAGGATGCCCCTCCACCCACCACAGACTCTAACACTTTCCTTGGACCCACAGTGGCTCCTCCAACTCCGGCATGTATGCCTACCTTGCCAAGCCCGCCCAGATGGCTCTATGACTTCATGTTTTAGCAAAGATGGGAAGGGAAATGAAGGAAGAGAGGAAAAATCTTGGGAATTTTGTTGTGCTTTTGGGGGGATAGGGTTAGAATTATTGAGGTATAATTTGCACACAGCAAAATTCACTCTTTTTTGTGCAATTCTACAAATTTTTACAAATGCTACGACAAGCAAATAAGTAAATATATCCCCCCAAAAAACTTCTGCATGCCCCTTTATAGTCAATGCTTATAATGCTTTCCTTTCCAATTTTTTAAAATAGTTGTCCTAGTATTAACAGTATACATCTTTAATTTATCACAGTCTACCTTCAAATAATATTATAACACTTCTCATATATTATAAGAACACTACAACAATATAGGAGTACTTCTAATCACTCTTCCATCAAAAGATGGACGTACAGTGTTGTCACACATTTCTTTTTATATATGGTGTAAACCCAGCAATATATTGTTATATTTTTGCTTTAGGAAATCATCTTTTAGAGGGATTAAAAATAAAAAATTATGTATTTTATAACAAGTATCTGTCTACTATCATATTCCTTTTGCCTGAAGAATTTTTTTTAACATTATTGTAGTTGCCTTGGGTTGAATGTCCCCCAAAACTTAATTCCCACTGCAACTGTTGAGGGTGGGAAATTCTATTATGATAATTGAAAGGTGGGGCCTTTGCTGTGGGTTTATTGAATTGTGTCTCCTAAGTCCACATATTTGAAGCTTAATTCTCACTGTAACTGTTGAGGGTGGGAAATCCTATTATGATAATTGAAAGGTGGGGCCTTGAAGAGGTGATTGGATTGTAGGACCATGCCGTAGTGAATGGATTTATAATGGTGGTCGGGGTGTGGTTCAAAGGGCTTTAAAAGGAGAGTAGTATTAGGAGAGGTAGTCTCTGTCTCTGCTCCACTATTTTTGCATTGTGATACTTTGCCATCACTGTTGCCACCACCAAGTCTCTTACCAGATGTGTTCCCCAGACTTGGGCCTTCCCAGCCTCAGAAACTATAAGCAATAAATTTTGTTTTCTTATAAATCACCCAGATCCAAGTATTTTGTTATAAGTGACAGGAACAGACTAATACAGCCTTGAAGAGGTGATTAGATTGTAGGATCATGCCATAGTGAATGGATTAAAGATGGTGATCAGGGGCATGGTTCTGAGAGCTTTAAAAGGACAGTGGGTAAGGAAGTTGGTCTCTCATTCTCTCTGCTCTGACATTTTCTACCTTGTGAGACCCCTAAATTACCGTAAAGCCACCACCAAAAGAAGACCATCACCAAAAGTGTTCCCTAGACTTTGGACTTCCTAGCCTCTGAAACTGTAAGCAATAAATTTCATTTTCTTTATAAATTTCCCAATTCCATGTATTTTGTTAAAAGCAACAGAAATGGATTAATACAGTAGAGCAGGTCTGCTGGAAATTAGTTCAGATTTTCTTTGCTGAAAAGGGCTTTATTTCACCTTAATTTTTAAAAGATATGTTTGCTGGTTAGAGAAATCTAGTTTGATATTTTCTTTTGGAACTTCACTTTAAAGATGTTAGTCTGTCATCTTCTGGCTTGCATAGTTTCTGAAGGTAAGTCTGATATAATCTTTATCTTTGTCATTTCTCTGTATGTGCTTTGTCTTTGTCCTCTGGCTGCCCTCAAAGCCTTTTTTTTTTTTTTAATCTTTTGCTTTCTGAAATTTAAATATAAATGTCTAGATGTGTTGATTTTATTTTTACTTTTATTTCTTGTTATTTATCATAGGGTTCTCTGAGCTTCTTGGATCTGTGGCTTAATATCTTTCATTATTTTTTAAAAATTCACAGCCATTACCTCTTCAAATATTTCTTCTGTCCTTTTATCTTCCCTTATCTGGAAATTCAATTAGCTATATTTTTTCACAACTCTTGAATATTCTGTTCTTTCTCTTTCTTTCTCTCTCTGTCACCCCCCTTTATGTTTCAATTTATGTAATGTCAAAACCACTATTTTCCTATTTATAAAACCCAAAACTTATCTTTAAGTGTGCTGGTTTTTACTTCAGCAGAGTCTATCCAGTGAGTTAACTAAAGGAGTTCCTCTTCTCTGATACTGTTTTACTATTATTTCTAGGATGTCCATTTTACTGTTATAATTTTCGTCTCTCTAGTGAAATATCCTATCTGTTTATAAATGTTGTCCACCATTTCCTTAAGACTCTTTAACATAATAATCATAGTTATTTTATATTTGTTTCTAAAGATTCCAGCATTGGGCCATCTGAGTCTGGTTCTGTTAATTGATTTATCTCTTGACAATATGTTGGTTTATCTTTCCTCCTTTTTGTCTTGTAATTTTTTTTTTTTTTTTGTCTTTTTTCGTGACCGGCAACGGATCGCAACCCTCAGTGTCGTGCCCGTACCGGACCGGGACCGGCTACGGGATCGCAACCCTCGGTGTTGCTCCCGCACCTTGCTCAGCCAGTGAGCGGCCGGTCTGTATGTGGGATCCGAACCCTCTGCGGGAGCGCCGCCGCGCTTCCCAAGAGGCGCACTATAGCAGTGCGCCACCGGGCCGGCCCTTGTCTTGTAATTTTTGACTGAATGATGGACATTGTCAGCAGAACAGTAAAGGCTGAAATAAATATTTATGTCAAAAAAATGTGCCTGCCTCTTCTTTTGTATGACCATTCGCATGTTAGTCAATGTAATCATGGATAGAGCTGGGGGTTTTTTTTGGGGGGGGGGTTGGTTTTTGTTATCTTCAGTGCACCATGAGATTCAAATTCCTCTAATGATGTCTGTGCTCAGGGTGCAATTCTGAGCTTCTGTGTGGTTTTTCTTTGTGTTTGTGTGCCATCATCAGCTTTAAAAGCATCACAAAGAGTGTCTCTCTATGCTCCAGTTCCACCTGCAGAGATTGCCTCCTCTCGCTTGCTATTTTTTGTTTGTTAATCTGGCAGGGGCAGGCAGTATTCTTTGCTGACTTGGTTCAGCCTCAGCCTTAGGAAAACTCTGGGTTCCTGGACCTTGAGATGAGACTATCTGAGTTCCCATCCCTCTCTCCCTTGGCTACCAAACTTTGCCTTGTATTTGCCTTGAGGAGGCAAATATTGAGCCTCCTGCCCTTCAAGCAGGAGTAGAGGATCTTTAATTATATTGGTATAAGATCCTGGGCCCAGAACTCTTTTCTTCCCCTTCCCAGGGGTAAAGGGTTTTGTTGTTGTTCTATCTTTCTCACAGTGAATCTTTACCTGTTCCCTGAGATGCCAAGATTTGCTCCCATTCCCCCAGAAGCTCAAGACATTTACTCTGTTAGAGAAGATCTCCAGGCAAGGGGCAAGGCTTCAAGCCTTCTTCATAGTGGCAGCTGCCATACTTCCCAACAATTGCACCACGGTTCTCAATGTCTCCTACCCTGACCCTAAGCTTTCGTATGAACACCCAGTGGAGATCTATGGAAAAGACCTTGTGAGTTCACGCAAACTCTCATCATGTCTGTATTTCCATGGAATCTATATGCTGTTGTATCAGCCCACCATTAGTCTTTACAAATTCTTTAAAATTTTTATTTATTTCTTCTTACCCACTCATGTGGTAACTTCTGCCTTTTCCCATGCTCTTTCCCAGGTGAGCTAGTCCATGCTTCCTGACTTTCCTGGGGGAGGCTATCTCTCCTTGGATTTGGGGATACTTGGTTGCCCTGTGAGGTCAGCTTTCTCATGGGTTCAAGAAATGCTATAATGTCATGGTTTTTTGTTTTGTTCTGTTTTTCCTGGCTTTTTCTCATCATTGTTGAGGGCCTATACTCAGCTTTCTGCCTGCTAAGTGGAAGTGGAACCCTAAGGAAGATTTTTAAAAATCAAAATGCTGGCACCAGAACTGAGTTTTTGAAGGCATAGCGTAAAGTTATGATTAATTATATAATTGTGTGGAAGAAATGTTTAAGCCTGTGACAAAGAGAATTAAATGTAACAGGAAGAAATGAGCCTGTATGTGCTAGAATGAATTTTCTGATATGAATCAATTTAATAAAATTATACATGGGCTGGCCCAGTGGCGCACTGGAGAGTGCGCCGCTTGGGAGTGCAGCGGCGCTCCCGCTGAGGGTTCGGATCCCATGTGGAGACCGGTTCCCGCTCACTGGCTGAGCGCGGTGCGGGCGCAACATCGAGGGTTGCGATCCCGTTGCCGGTCCCCGGTATGGGCGCGACACCGAGGGTTGCGATCCCGTTACCGGTCAGTAAAAAAGACAAAAAGGAAAATAAAATAAAATAAAATAAAATTATACAAACACATATACACACATGTGAATGCATAAACAATGGATTATGGTCTTTGAAAAGAAAGACTTATTTACCTTAATTTCTAATGAAGGTATAATATATGAAATGCACATAAGTGTAGAGCTCAACGAGACTATTTTTGAGACACATCTAACTTCTAAATATCTCCCTGTGTTATTAGAAATTGATTGTCGTTTTCCATGTGTACTCAGCTCAATAGTAAGTAACAAAAAGGAATGGAAATAATTATGTTTTGAATGGAGCTGAATCTGTAGTTTTTCATGACATCTTCTATTTCTCAATATATTTTTCCAAGTCTCAAAGTTTTTTTGGATAAAACTGAAACCTCTTGAATATCTTTTGCCAAAAATTGAATGAGAACAGGAGTTGCTATATTTGGAAGCGAGGGCTTGAATGAACTTCTCATACCCTTTGCAAATGAAGACAAAATTGCCCCTTTGGTTAGAATCTGGGAATAGCAACTCCTATCTCCTGTCACCTTGCTGGTAAGTGGTTCATGGATAATTAGGATTCCCACTTTAAATTAGAGAAAAAAGAACTTCTTTTGATTTGTTTATCTTCTTTCTCTAGGAACCAAGTTCACCCTGGGAAGCCTCTACTTCAGACAAAGTATATAGATTCTTCCAATAATATTGACCCTGAGGAGAGCACTCATTTTGGAAGCTGAGCTTCCATAGCTGCCTTTTCCTTTTTAGTACATGTCTGATGCTGGCTAAAATAAGAGAACTTAGTCCATATTCTTCATAGAGCAACTGTTCTCCTTAAGCACTTCCTAGGAATCAATGTCTCTGGAAAACACATGACTTGTGGCTTCTCAGGTCCTCTTTGTGATGTAATTTCCATCAGATGACCAAGAAAACATTAGCAGAAGGTTTAATAGAGCTGGGTTTTGACTTTATTCTTTAAAAACAGCAGAAGTGACCTTGGGATTCACATGGTCCTTCAGAGAGTCTGTTTATCTATTAACTCACTTTTTGTGGTCCATCCAGAATTTTATTTTCACTTCTAACACAGTAAAAATGTTGTCCTGATTTTCATCCTCCATCATTGCATTCACTCTCAAATTAGGTAAGCCAGGATAAAGAATTTGAAGTCAGCTTCATTTTGTAGTCTAGGATCTGGTTGTACCAGTAGATTAAAAGGGCCAAGGTGAAGAGAAGGTTTGTTATACATTTCTGAGTTTTCTGCTGGAAGCATCAAGTCAAACAGGCTGTGCCTCCCAGATGAAGTGGGTCTGGAAGGCCCTGGATCCTTACTGTTGTCTCAGAGTAGACTGAGTCAGGAAGGATGAGGATTCCATATGCAGAGGTGATGAATGATTTGAAACGCACCTGGCCATTTCCAAGCCGAGAGCCCGAACTTTCCATGGACAAGGAAGCCCAGGTATCTGGGCAAGTCCCTAGTCAGCTTTCGTGTGTGGTTCTGTCTTTATGCACAGAAATTGAAGATCTGACAAAGAGCACTCCCTTCTCTTAGGAGACTCAAAAGTACTCAGCTGAGACTGCCTCATCTAACTTCAGTATTTTAAAAGAGTCTTCTCTGCAGGGATGATTGAATAGCCCTGATCTGAACCTTGACTGCAAGACTCCAGAATCAAGCTAACCCAGTCAGGAATCATCTCTCTGTTAAGGCAGCCCTTCTCCCTGGCACACTTACCTTTGGAAGATTTACTGTTCTGCCCCTGCAGGTCTGCCAGGCTGGCACCTCCATCCCTGGCCTATAGCCCCTCCCAGACACTATGCCCTCTGTGGACTAGCTCGCCCACGATGACTCTGGTTGGCTAAAACTAAGAGCTTCTAAGTGGGTCTGAATGCCCCCTGACTGGCAAAGTATCATTGAACTAACCAAAATTAAGAGGTAAAATGTACCCCTTTTTCTATAAGACTACTTTCAAGATTGTGTGTTAGGTTTGAATTTTGAAGGTTGTAGTCTCAAACCGGAGCAAAGAAAACCAGGAGCCAGGCAGTAGATTTAGGGTAGGCTTTAATGGGGGCGCTCCTGGGCAAGGTTCCATGGCCCCGCAAGAAAGAGAGGCTGGGGAAGTCACCCCCGGGCAAAGGCAGGTGGGGTTTTTATAAGGGTGGGCCGCTGTTGGCCAGCAGCCCATAAATGGTGCATAGCTGTGTAAAGTTAAGTTTCGGTTTTCTGCATAGGTTCTGTTTTCCCCATGTGACGTGGCCCAGAGCCATTGCTCTGATAGTGGGAGATCTCTTGGAAGGTGACCTTCGGGTCAGGCAGGAAAGTCCCAGGGGTGGGTCCAACAAGATGGAGGCCCCTGGTGCCATTTTGCTGCTGTTCCCCTATTCCGCCAGCCCAACATCGTGAATATTGGTTTCTGTATCAGTAAACTTAAAATATGATCTTTTCTTATCACAAAGTGATGATTATTTATTGTCATATAAAGGAGAAATTATAGATAGTTCGTGCTCTTGAAAATTACTGGGAGAAGAGACGCAAAATTGTTAGGTTTTCAATAGGTTCCTCCTCAGTGACTTCTCGGGGCAACTTTGGACCCATTCTTCTGAAACTCTGAGAGCCCACTTCCAAGAACATGCTTGAGTGGTAGATGTTAATGTCTTTTAAAGCTAATTGGCCTTGCGATTGTTCCTCTACATTAACACAGTCAACCTTGGGGTAAACATTCTTCTTTTAAAAAGTTTTCACTCAGTGCACGAGAAAAAATAATTTGGCATTTTATAATTGCAAATCTGATTCTTGTGAGGTCTACACCCATGAACCCAAATGTTCTTCCCCTTATTTAACAGTCTCTTTGTTCCGTATCATTATAAAATGGAGATTTGTGTTAATGAACTTAAATTGTGGGGAGTTCTATGAAGAGTAGGATATAGATAATGGCTTCAGTTTACTGATTCTTAAGTAACTTGTGAGAGCTCCTATTTACCAAGCCCCAGAACGATGCTGAGGAATACAGTGGTGAGCACAGCCTGTGAGGTGGGCGCTACCACCTCTGTTCTGCAGATAAGGGAGGTGAGAGGCTCAGAGGAGACAGACAGAGCCTCCGAGGTGAGACAGCTGGGAAAGGGCAGCCACCAGGTTTGATTCCCAGTCAGGGCCAGACCCCAAGGTCTGTGCCTGACCACTCCCTCCTCCAGGTTTAAGCCAATGCTCCCCAAAAGTGACCAGGAAGCACCCCCTTCCAAACTCTCTTGGCCTTCCTTTTCTCTGTGTCTTTAGAAGCCTTGCCAGTCCCCACGGCTCCTGGGACACCACTGGCAGGACAGATAGCCGCCCCACTCCGGGAGGAAGCGTGCTACAGCAAGCGCATCTGCTTCGTCCCAACAGAGCCCTGGTTCTCTCCTGAAGTCTGCAAGGTTTTAATAGCGACTGTTGAGATTGCTGTTTGAAACCCAATATGCCTGACAAATGGTCCTGGCTTTGGGCCTCTCCTGAGTTTCCACATGGCTGGGGTTGCTTAAACTGCAGTGACAATTTAGGGATTTGTCTTCTTCCAAGTGTATTGTAAAATGGAAAGTTTGTCGGCCCCTCCCAGGCCCATCCCTCCTGCCTCCCTTGCTTTTTTAATCCCTGGCGAGGACACAGCTGCAGGAATCCACTGTCACCAAGCAAAGCCGGGCCTCTCGTTTGTGTTCGGCTGTGGGGAGAGGCCCGTGAGAGACCAGAGAGAGGACATGTGAATTCACTCTGCTGGGGCCAGCGCCCTCGCTGGCTTTTCTGGACACAGTTTCAGACCCTGGATTCCCTTTCCTGGGAAGTTCAGTTTACACCAGACTGCACTGCACGTGGTGTGGCTTGGAAGCAAAGAGAAAAGCAAAGCTTATTATGCCACCCGGGGTCTGCTTTGTAGCTCTCCATGAAGAGAAAAATCTATTTACCAAAATCCGAGGCAAGAATGTTGCCTGAGGCTAAAGGGCAGACTCCCTAGGAGACGTTATAAGGATTTATTTCTGTTGGTAAAGTGCTTTGCTTCAAAAAGCATATACTTTTTGAAATTTCAGGTTTCAACATATGTTAGTAAAACCCATCTCTGCTCCTTTGCAGGCTTGACTGTCACTCCCCCAGAGTCCTCATTCCTCCCGTCTGCAGTGGGGAGCACATGTTCTCTTGAGAAATCCTTTCAAAACTGCCATCTTCCTATTTGTAGCACCCAAAGACTGAACACAAGTGGCCAAGAGAGGAGAACATGTATGAAAATCAAATAAAAGGAAAATCTGACTTTTTCAATGTCCTAAACGTGGCTCTGAGGAGTTTTAGTTTCTTCTAAATGAACATTCTGTTCTTGTTATTGTTGTAAAGTTAAGGTAAAAGTCGAGATTTATCCATTTCCTTATTTGTTAATTGAATCAACATATGAAGCACGTCCGTCCATGGCTGTGCCCCGAGGACGCATGGGGGAGTGTGCCCCGATGCTGGCACTAAGAGGGGACACGTGTGTACACAAAGGAGGAAGGCGCATAAATAAACAAATGGAACACAGCAAAAAAGCGAGGTGGTAGCTTCCCTGCAGGGTGGGCACGGACCGCGCCCCCATCCCTGGGTCTGCACACAGCCCTCCCTCGAGAGGCGGCATTACCTTCCCCTCCCCTTGAGTCCGGGCTGCCTTGAGACTCGTTTTGACCAACAGCATGTGCAGAAGTGATGATGTGCTACCTCTGAGTCTGGACCAGGAGGCCCCACAGCTTTCCTTCATGCCCTCAGAAGCAGCCACCATGTGGGAAGCCCAGGCTAGACCACTGCGGGTGAGAGGTGATAGGGATGATGACTGAGCTACCCCTGCCGACACCACGTGGAGGAAAGAGGAGCTATGTCTGCTGTACCCTGCCCAAATTCCTGAAGCACAGAATCATGGGCAATAAGACCGTTATGGTTTTGAGCCACTAAGCTTTGGGGTGGTTCATTATATAGCAATTAACAAAATCAACAATGGAGTAACCTCCATAATATGGAGTAAAGAGAAAACATAATTAATTCTACCTGCATTATCCAGGGATGCTTCAAAGAGACTGTGGTGTGCATTATGATAGAGGCACACCTTATCAAAAGTTGCTATTGCCAAGCTTCTAACTCAGGAAACTGAGTCACATATCACAATAGCTAACACCTGCACTTATTACCTGCCAGGGGCTGCCTCAGCATTTCACACCCACCACCTCATCCAGGACTCATGACACCCTCCTAAGGTAGGCGTGCTTTTGTCATCTCCACTTTACCAATGGGAAAGCTGAGACGCAGAGGGGTAAGTGACTTGTGCACAGTCACACAGCTAATGAGTGGTGCAGCAAGGACTCACTTCCAGGATCCCCAGCACCGCCGTCTAGGCTCCTAGCCTCCCCATCTCTTTCTACCTGAAGATGAGTTCAGGGCAGGAGCCCTGGCTTCACCACTTAACCATTTAAAGGGCTTCTGGCAAGTGGTCGAGCTGCTCTAGGCCCAGCTTTCATATCTGTAAAAGGAGGGCATTGGATTAGCTCAATGATTTTCAAATTGTGACCCCCCCTAGCAATGGAGGGGCCACTGGGACCAGGAGAGGCAAGGAGGTGGCCCTTTTCAGAGCTCTTCTTACAGCTGATTGACATAATGGGATACATGTAAGAATTCTTTGGAGGATACACATTTGAGAACCATGGGCCTGGATAGTGAGGAAAATTCTGGGATTCCACAATCGAATTGGCTGGCCCTCCAACCCGTCACCCCTCTTCACATCCCCTCCCTGACCCTGGGCACGGCAGGAACGGGGTCTCACTTCTTGGTGGTGCCTTTGAATCACAGCGGTGCTGTCCCCACCCCACAGCAACCTGGCTTAAGGGCTGCAGCCCCCAGCGACAGAGTCTGGTTTGTATGGGTTCCTCACGCAGTGCAGGAATTGAGTGTGGATGAGGGTCTCTTCCAGGAATTCCCGTTTCTCTGTAAGCCCTTTACATTATTGTACCCAACCAGCAAATACCTTGGCTAAAGTGCAATCTTATTATTTAGTAAGGTATCATTGAGATTTTTCCAGGAGAAGGTCCCATTTCTATTTAAAATGTCATTTTAAAGTTTTATTCCTTTTTTAAAAGTGTAATTCTTATTACTTGGGGACCATATTAATAACGGCCTATAAAATTTGATAAAATTCACTTCTGAGGCTCCCACTGACTTCAAAAAGTGAGGTGCACCACCCACATGTGTGTTATCTATATTTAATGCCCAGGGAGGCCCTGACCTAGCCTAAGCCAGTCCTCTCCCCCAGTGGAAGGCCCAGCATGCAAACCGCAGTGACCCCCGATGACCAAGGGTCTAGGCTCAGGCCCTCACCTGAAGGGCCTGCCTTGTCTGCAGCGGATCAGGAAGCTCCGGTCTGGAGCATGGTGTGCACAGTTCTGTGTCTGCCCTGACTCAGTTGCCTTCAGCCCGCTCTGTGAAAGCCCTGGCCCCTCTCCTGGGAGTTCCTGCCTCCTTTCCTTGTCCTTTCCCCGCCGAGCTCCAGCTGCGATCTGATGGCAGTCCTCCTCTCCATCATGGTGAGCAGCATCGACCTTGAATCTTCACAACCATCTCTGGTTAACTAGGTAGAACTCGCTGGGTAACTGGAAAAACGAACCGTGAGAGCCACTGGTGCTGTGCACGTCTCACAGCTTAACTCTGATGCCCTGTTGTGCTGAGAGGGAGAGAGAGGACGAAGAGCCAGCCCCAGCCCCATGTCACACTGGCAGAGATGGGCCGCCGCCCATCTGTCTGGCCCTAGGGGGGTATAAACTGTTCTAGACCAAGGAGAACCAAGTCCTTCTCTTGGCTGGGACACTGCCATCGGGGGCTTTGGGCAAGTCACCTTGGCAAGGCAGAGGTAATCTTATCTGCAAGAGCAATGTCATAGAATAATGACAAGGATTGAAGGAGGAGAAGCAAAAGTTGAATATTGTGCTCATGCGTACGCCATCGTTATCTCTCTCTTAAATGATAATTGCATATGATAGACAGAAAATTCATTTCTCTCACGAAGCCGTGGCTTTCTATGTTTCTTGTTATTGTTATATTTTTGACAAGAGAGGAAGCAGGGGGAGATTAAAAATATTAATCTGTTTCAACCAATTTTCCTAGTACACTACTAGAAAAAGTTCTAAATCATTTTGTGGCACAGAAAAGAAGAAATACACATGACATCATAGTCTCATGACGAAAGTTCAGCATTCGTTGACTCTCCCGTCCTTTCAACAAACTGCTGTTAGGCAGTTCTTCTCAGACATGGCAAAGCACATCAGGGTCCTCAGACAGTGTGACAACATTCAAAGCTTCTGAGTGCACCCTGGAGAGAGCCTTGACTGCAGCAGCCGTGCATGAGAGAGTGGCTGGCCTTGGAAGTGGACTGTGTTCCATGGGAAAAAAGGTGGACATCGGGTTCCCTGGCAGGAACACCAACGCCCTGTTTTGACAGGGCAAGTCAGAAAGTGTTGGCCCTTTGTGTTTTGTGAGTCATTTCTCTGGAGGAAAGACCCAGGACCTCAAAGCCAGCACCTACAGAGGCAAGAATGCTCGTCAGGGGGAAGACGATGCTCGGATAGTTTGTGTTGGAGGCTGGAGCTGGGACACGTGTTTCCTGGCTCTGAGCAGCACCCACGGGACTGTGCATGCGCTCACCAAGCCCCATGCAAGCAGCAAGGGCTCAAACCAACGCCTACTGCTTTGAGGCTCCCTCCCACCACACGTTTCCCTGTTGTTTGAGCAGAAACTTCGCATGTCCTGCAGTGACAAGAAGGCTGTGGATCTGCTCCAACACAGTTGACTAAGGGACCAGTGGCAGGTGATGACTGACCTCCCCTGGACCCAGAGCAAGTTTTGGGAGAGGCTGCAAAGGTAGCTGGTTCCCCAGCTCTGGAGTATGGAGGTGAAGCCATGTGTCTTTCCTCCAAGTTAGAAGTTTATTCTTCCTATCCCAGCTGCAGAGCTGGTGGCAGTCCCTGCCACATGGCATGTCTAGAACATTTAAAATCTTTAATTGTGCCAAAAAGCTTTCCTTTTTCTATTCTACACTGTGGTGCCATTTTAAAAGGTGATGCCTAGATATGGAAACTTCAGAATCCCCCTAACTGTGGTCCTATTCACTTCGCTGCCTCTCCAAGGCCCATCCTGTCCTTACCACGGCCCAGAAAAGCTGCTGCCGTGGGAAGAAATGTCCCCACTGTGGCAGGAAATGGAGAAGCCCTGTGTGGAGTCAGTCAGCACATTAGTAAAGAATGATGACATTTTCCTTTACTTCCCACATTTTTGCCCATTTCCTCAACACATTTTCAAATTTAGGATCCTTTTAAACATTGGCCCAGGCTGTACAACACTCTTAAGGTTTTGTTAAAAGAAAAACTTTAGACACATTAAATGCAGCAGTGCTTAGCTGAGCAAAGGACCATTTGCAAGTCAGGCAGCCCCCAGAACCAGATCAAGTTCAGAGAACTGCAGCCTGCAGCGTGTTCAGGCAGCATCGATGGACAGAAAACGGGAGCCATACAGAGTGACGTACAGCTCGATTGGTCACAGCTGGGCGTTGTCCTCATTGAAGCCTTATCGACTGAAGCTGGGCTGCTGTGACGAGCTGCCATGCAGCTGTTTGTTACACAGGTAAACTCCTAGCTAGGCTTTCAGTTAGTTTATGTGCTAGGTTAGGCTGCAGTTCTTTACACAGGGACGTGGAGTGTGGAGGCAGCCTCAGGCTGCATTTAGTTCAAGTTAATGTTTTCAATATTGGGATACAGTTGGGCCATTGATGAGTTTAGAGGCTCTTCTCTCTGAAAATGAAGCAGATGCATTCAAACAGGCAAATGCCATCCTGCTCAAAGCTGGCAGGCTTCGGGCTTTGTTGCCATGGGGCAGTTTCCACAAAAGACACATAGGCTTTATGAAGCTCTGGAGGAACACAAAGAGCCCAGAAGAACCGGGACAATTAGGATAAGAGAAATGCTTCTGCTGGGGGGTTGCTTCAAGGTAGCTGCTAACCATTGTGTTGTACCTAACCAGCACCTGTGTAGGGCTTGCTGCATGCCAGGTATTCATTTAAACACGTTACAAACATTAGCTTAATTCTCAAAACAATCCCACAAGACAGGTACTAGTATTATCTCCATTTTCGAAGAGGAAATCCAGGCCCATGGAGAGGCTAAAAACGTTGCCCCAAAACACAGAGTCCCTAAGAGGCTGAGCAGCAGTTTGGCCCAGAGGCATGCTCTCAACCACCACACCATGACCACGATGTCTGTGAATAAAGCCCGAAACAGGAGCGTTCACCTTCTCCAGACATGCGCCTCATGGGAAAGGCTTCTAAGAGGATGGAAGTCCATGCTAAGCAGAGATGACCCTTGCTAGAATTTGTTTATTATGTATTATCAACTACGATTTTGCAATCCACAGAGGCTACCATCTCAAAAGAAGTGTCAAGTGACCAGCAACACCAGTGGTAGGGACAGTAAATCTCTTGGGGGAAAAATCCGCAGGTCTATAATTATCTCTTTTTAGGGTAGTAGAAGAAGGAAGAATTAACAAAGTAGGATCAAGGGAAAGCTTGGTGTTGCTACATTCTGCACCCTCAGCTGCAAGTGGTTCTGCTACTGTTTTCACTGTTGAACTGGATGTTATTCTCTTGTTATTCAACGTTGTTTTCCATGGGGCACAAGAGTCTACTGAGGTCCTAGATGCGAGTTCTAACCATGTCTCTATCACCTGGTCAACATTCCCCACCTTGCGGTACTGCTGGTGCCCAGCAGTGGTGCTTCCCAGGCTTCTCATATGCAGAGATAGCCCTGTAAACACAGGATGCTCGACTGAATAACATCCTGGTTCTGAGAAAAAGAGACCTTCAGTGCTAAAACTGGGAAAGTCCTGGGCAAGCTGGGGTGATCTCTAGACAGTGCTCCTATCAGTTTCTTTATCAATGATGATGGACGTCTAGCCATTACTCTCCATCCTTTAGCCTTAGCCCATTTGCAGCAAGTACTATGACATGTACTTGTGAGCTCCCTGGTTGAATCAGAGGAGAGACCCACTGGGTCACAGCCAACCCTCTCTGGAGTCAGGCCATATCCAAGCAGGCTCTTGAGCTGTTTGATTATGTCTTGATTATGTGGAAGACTTCAGAATCAAAATCGCTCATGTTAAAAAGAAAGAAAAAAAAACCCTGAAGAACAGAGCAGGGACTGTCGGGGGTCAGGGTGGGGGGAGTTCATACATGGATGCCCCATAACAAGAGCAATCACAAAGGACTCTGAAAAACCACACACTTGCACAGACGCCATCACAACCTTACACAAAAGTACTTCTGCAAGGACATTTGCCCAGCAACTGCCTGTCCAATCTCGGATTGGTGTCACCCTTGTTACTGATCCTTGTAGCCAAGGATAACTATCCCCAAACAATTATGTGATCCTCCATGCTTTTTTCTTTAAAAACTTTGTCATCCTTCACTTCCCTGAACAGGTACATAGTTTACTACAGCACGTGTGTTCCCATTCCAGTGTCCTATTCCCCGTAAAAGTCATTATTCTTTTAGAGAGCCTCTCTCTGTTTGTTATTCAGGTTTACAGCTGCCGTGAAAGTTCCTTCGTTGAAATGGGAGCAGGTGGGGTTCCTGCTGTAGACGCTCTATTCCACCCCTGCCCTCGTTGCACCGAGCCCTCTGCAGCTGGCCCTGAGATGCTGAGTAGATGGTATGCTGTCAAAAGGGCATCCTTGACTTTGGCTTCTGACCATGCAGACCAACCATCACTTCCTCTTCACGCTGTGAGTAGACCACGGTGGACATCCGCCACCCTGCTCTAAGACTCCCATGTGATGGGAGTGCTAGCAGTGACTCGCAGGGTGTTTGGACTAATAGTTATAAAACCACACAATAGTCCAGTAACTATTATCATCACTAATGTTTGGGGCTATTTTCTTTCTGAAGTGGTTGCAAAGAACTAAAGATTTGGAGCATTGTCTCAGTACCAGCCTTTAAGCTTCAGTACAATATTCAGATTTTCAGCATCTTTATTGAAGTATAATTGTCACGTCATAGACTGCACATATTTAAAGCGTATAATTTGATAAGTTTAAGATATGTGTACACCCAGAAGTATTGCCATGATTAAAATAATGAAAATATCCATCAACCAAAAGTTTCCTCATGGCCCTTTGGAAGTCTACACTGTCCCCTCCCCTTCTCCAGGGAACTACTGATCTGTTTCAGTCATTTGGGATGTTTCCAGTTTTGGTCTATTACAAATAAGGCTACTGTGAAGAGTTATGTACAAGTCTTGGTATGGACCTATGCTTTTATTTCTCTTGGGTAAATGTCTAGGAGTAGAATTGCTGGATCAACTTGTAGGTATATGTTTAACTTTGTAACCTCTGAAAAGGTTGTAACATTTTACATTCCCACCAGCGGTGGGTGAGAGTTCCAGTTCCTCCATATATTTGCCAACACTTGGTATAGTCAGTCTTTTTAATTTTTGTCATTCTAATAAACATCTAATAGTATCTCATTGTGGTTTTAATTTTCATATTCTTAATGAATAATGATGTTGAGCATCTTTTCATGTGATTTTTGCTATTCACTTATCTTCTTTGGTGAAGTGTCTTTTTAAATCTTTTGCCCATGGAGGGGCTGCTGTTTTTTGTTTGTTTGTTTGTTTTGTTTTGTTTTCTTTGCGTGTTCTTTATATATTCTGGATACAAGTCACTCATCAAATATATGTTTTACAGAGATTTTCTCTCAGTATGAAGCTTATGTTTTAATTTTCTTAATGGTGTTTCTTGAAAAGTAGTTTTAAATTTTGATAAAGTCTAATTTATCAATTTGTTCTTTTATGTATTTTGTTTTTGGCACTGTAAATGAGAAATCATTGCTTAACCCAAGATTGCAAAAGATTTTTCTTCTTTTTTTTTTTTTTTTCCTTTTTTTTTTGGTCTTTTTTTTTTTTTTTTTCCTTGACCGGCAACGGATCGCAACCCTCAGTGTCGCGCCCGTACCGGACCGGGACCGGCAACGGGATCGCAACCCTTGGTGTCGCACCCGCACCTCGCTCAGCCAGTGAGCAGCTGGTCTGTATGTGGGATCCGAACCCTCGACGGGAGCGCCGCTGCGCTCCCAAGCGGTGCACTGTAGCAGTGCGCCACTGGGCCAGCCCCCAAAAGATTTTTCTTCTAGAAGTTTTATTGTATCAGGTTTTACATTTAGATCTATACTTCAGTTTGAGTTAATTTTTACATATGGTGTAAAACATTAATTTAAGTTCTTTTTTTTTTCCCATATGGATATCCAGTTTTTCCAGCACCATTTGTTGAAAAGACCATTCTTCCTCTGCTGAATTGCCATTGGGTCTTTGTCAAAATCAGTTGATCCATGTATGTGTGTCTCTTTTCAGATTGTCTACTCTCTGTTCCACTGCTCTGTATGTCTATATTTTCACCAGTACCACAATTGTAATTATTGTACCTTTTTAATAAGTAGAGAAGTCAGATAGTGCAGTCCTCCAACATTGCTCTTCTTCTGCTCAAAGTATTTTAGCTATTCCGTGTCCTTTGAAATTCCATATGAATTTTAGAGTGAGCTTGTTAATTTTTACCAAAAAAAAAATCTTCATGGAATTGCACTGATCAAATTAGGGAGAGTTAATATTTTAGTAATATTGAGTTTTCCAACCCATGAACACACTATATATCTCGCCTTATTTTGGTCTTTTAAAATTTCTCTCTCAAAGGTGTGAAGGTCTTACATGTCTTTTGCAAGATTTACCCCTAAATATTTAATAATGTAATTGTAATTACTATTGTTTTATTAATATTAATTTCCAATTGTGTATTTCTAGTATATAGACATACAGTTGACTCTTGTATAAATTAATTTTGTATTTGAAGTTTTGATGAAATTATTACTTCTAGTAGCTTTTGGTAAATTGCATCAGATCTTCTACATATGTGATCATTTCCCTTTTCAATCTGGATGCATTTCATTTATTTTTCTTGCCTTAATAAACCTACTAGTATCCCCAGTACAATGTTGAGTAGAAGCAGCATCAGTGGACATCTTTGTCTTATTCCTGATCTTCGAGAGAAAGCATTTAGTCTTTCATTGTTAAATGAGATATTAGCTCTACATTTTTCCTAGATGCCCTTTGTCAAGTTGAGAAAGTTCCTGTCTATTCCTAGTTTGCTGTGAGTTTTTGTTTAGATGTGGGATTTTTTTTCTGAATTTATTCAGATTATCATATAATTTTTCTTTAATAGTTTGTTAATATGGCAAAATAAATAGAAAGATTTTTGAATGTTAAACTAGTTTTGTATTCTTGAGGTAAAACACACTTGGTCATAATGACCATGATCTTTTTCATATATTGTTTATAAATTATCAGATTCAATTTGCTAAAATTTTGTTATATATTTTTGCATCTATGTTCATGAGAGATATTCGTCTATTCTTTTCTTGGAATGTCTGATTTTAATATCAAGGTAATGCTGGCCTCACAGAATGAGTTTGAAAGTATTCTTTTCTCTACAGTTTTCTGAAAGAATTGATGAAGACCTAGTATTATTTCCTCCTTAAATGTTTGATATAATTTACCAGTGAAATCATCTGGGTCTAGAGTTTCTTTGTGGGAAAGTTTTTAATGAAAAATTCAATGTATTTAAAAGACATGGGGCTTGTCAGGTTGTCTGTCTGTTCTTGAGTGAGCTTTGGCAATTATTGTCTTTAAAGGGATTTGTCCATTTCATCTAAGTTTTCAAACATGCTGGCTATTGGCATAAAATTGTGCATAATATTCCCTAATTATCATTTTAATATCTGTGTAGATGCTATAGTGATGTTACCTCTTTCATTTCTGATATTAGGAATTTGTATCTTTTATTTATTTATTTTTTATATCAGGCTGGTTAGAAGTTTGTCATTTATATTGATTTCAAAGAAACAGCTTTTAATTTCATTGATTTTCTATATTGTTTTTGTATTTTCTATTTCCTTGATTTCTGCTCTGATCTTAACGGTTTCCTGACTTCTACTTACTTTGGGTGTAATTTGCTCTTTTTTCAACAGTTTTTGTAGAATCTGAGATCATTGATTTGAGACCATTCTTTTTTTTCTAACATATGTGTTTAGTACTACAAGTTTTCGTTGAAGTGCTGCTTTATTTGCTTTTCCCAAATTTTGATAAACTATGTCTTAATTTTTTTCAGTTAAAAGTGTTTTTTAATATCTATTTTTATTTGTTTTTGAATAGTTGTTTATTTAGAAGTGTGTTATTTATTTTCCAAATAGTTGATAATTTTCCAGATGAATTTCTTTACTGATCCTAATTTAATTCCATGTAGTCAGAGAACACATTTTCTATTACTTGAATTCTTTTTAATTAATTCAGATTTGTTTTATGGATGAGAAAATATTCTATCTTGGTGAATCTTCTATGTGCCCTTAAAAAGAATGTACATTCTACTGTTTGGGGGCGACACATTCTGTAACCGTCAACAAGGTCGATTTGGTTGATGGTGCTTTTCAAGTCATCTATAGCCTCCCTTATTTTCTCCCTACTTGCTCTATATTATTAAGAGGAGTATTGAAATCTCTAAGTATAATTTTGGACTTAGTTTCTTCTTGAAGTTCTATTGAGTTTCTCTTCATGTATTTTGAAGCTCTGTTAAGAAGTGCATGAACATTTATGGTTTTATATCTTCTTGATTGTTTGACTCTTTACCATTATGAAATTGCTCTTTTCATTCCCAATAATATTCTTTCTTCTAAAATAAACTTTGCTTAATATTAATATAGCCATTCCATCTTTCTTTTGATTATTATTAGCATGATATATCTCTCCAGCCTTTTATTTATACTCTATTTGTGTCTTTATATTTAAAGTGTGTGGCAACATATAGTTTGGCCATGTTGTTTTATCTATTCTGACAGCCTCTGCCTTTTAATTGAGGCAAGACCCTTCTGGGTACTCTATCCAGTGCCCCAGATTTTGAGTGTTTTAGACTGGCTGGTGGAACAGCACCATTACTCATCCTGTATGAACTCCAGGTACTGTTTTCTCTAGTTCTTTTCGGTGTTTCTCTTCTTGCCTTCTCTGTTCTCACATGCATGAGCTAATCAGTTACCTGCTGAACAACCAAGTGGACTCTCTGCAGAACTCTGGGCTTCTCTCTGTGAAGATCTCTCCTTTCTAGTCTCTGCACTGTGAGCTTTAGCCACCTTGGTCTCACTGGACTCTCAGCTCCAACCTCTTCATTCAAAGTGTGCCCCAGTCTCCCCCGGGTTCCCCTCCCTGTCCTGCATCCTGAAAACTCTCTCAAGGCAGTGATCCAGGGCAATTACAGGCCTCATCTCATTTGTTTCCTTTTTATCTTTCACTGCCTGATGTCCAGTGTCTTGAAAACGATTATTTCATATATTTTCTCTGGTTTTCTAGTTGTTTCAAGTGGTAGGATAGATCCTGTCTCTGTTACTCCATCTTGGTTGGAAGCAGAAGTCCCAAAGCAAGGAAGAGTCCTTCAGTCTGCGGTGAGAAAAGACTGAATCCAGAGTAGTAGAGGTTGAATCTGGAAGGAGTTTGATGAGTCTCCCAGTATTCAATTTTGAAGGAACATTATGTTATTTTTAGAGTAAGTCCAAAGTATTTATAAATTGAATTAGACAACTTAGTTATTAACTGTTTCCATCTCTTCTTAGTCTCTCTGTGATTTCTCTTTTCTGTGGAATTTAGAGAAGATCTAAAATCATGGGAAAATAAATTATTTTTTATACAACCCCCAACAAACAAACTGCTAACAAAATATAAGGGCTCTTGACAAGCATTTGATCCAATTCCGGATGTGTCTTTTCTACCTTATAAGCATAAATTAAACCCACTATGTGTAGAACTACTGTCACACTCGATAACAGAACAAATTGCACACAGAATTCTGAAGTGAAGGGACATAATTATATTGGCAATGTTCTTTACATGTAAGGATTGTCTCCAAGTACAAAAATAGAAACCCTACTCCTATAGGAATAGTAGAAACTAGATTTGCAGCAGCTTTCCTCCTATCCCTGCTGAAGAATGAAAATGTTCCATGATTTTGTAAGACCCCTGTGATCAGCTTCACTGCTGCGGAAGGCAGCAGGTTTCTCTCTGAACAGGTGGGAGGTGTCAGGTTACGGACACGTAGCACACCTCACTGGAGAGGCCAGAAGGTGCTTCCGGTGGGAACAAAGGGCCTGCCAGTAGGAAGATCAAACGTCCACAGGAGTCCAGGAAACTCAAAATGAGGAGGGTCTGTGTTTGGGGGAGTGACAGGAAACAGAAAAGCAATGGCTGGGAACTGTCAGAGAACGCCCGTGTGTGTTGCCGGCAACGAGGCCCAGACCTGCACTTTAACTCACTCCAATTTCCTTTGTTGTTGGAAGTTAGACATGTAAACACACTGTCTCCAAGGGTGTTTTAACTGCTCAGAACATTTGTTTGATTTAACGAGGAACCAAGCCATCTTCCAACTCAGCCTTCTGCAGAACATGATTTTCATACCACCGACCTGGATCCTTCGTTTCAAATCCAGGCAGAAGAGAGAAGATCAAACAGTGGGTGGAACCTCATGGAGGTCCTTGTCTGAAAGGGCAGGAGCATTATTTCAGCAGGAAAACACTTCCTGTTATCCTGTTGCTTAACAATATCCAAGACAACCTTCTTTCCCTGCCGGCAAAATACACCAGTCCTGGAGAGATAAGAAACAGAGTTCTAGCTGGGTGCTTTTATACATTACAAGTGCCCTTATATTTTAAATCTAAAAAGAAAGCATGAGTGGCTGGACCATTAAAACAATCACAAGGAGTAAAAAGGAATCTACTTGGGGTAGATTTTTGATTGCAGCAGACTCCTGGGGAAGTCACCTTATCGGCATATCACCTGGAGGACCTGGGGTGTACTAGCTTCCCGTCCTTCTGCAGTTGCTGCTGGTGACCTTGGGCTGCTCTCTGCTGGCACCTTCTTAAGCAATTCCAGATACACTTCGTCACGCCTCAGCTCTCACACCTTTCCTTCTCCATTCCGCCTTCTCCCCTTAATGTCTGTGTTTACAGAAGTGGTTCAATCCGATCGGTTTCCACCCTTGTCAAGACCATGGTCATGGCACCACTAAAGACACTCAGCAGACACGGCTCTCCAGTAACTCATGCTGAACTTTGCGCCAAGTGTCACCCCCATCAGGTTAAATAATTTAGCTCACTTAATTGAACAAAGCTGTTGGATACCACTAGGTAGAACTATACTCTGAGATTGCTTATAGCTAATCCTTCTCTCTAACTGAAAAACCAGTTTATAATTCTCATTGCTACCAACTTGGTATTCATTTCTTTGAATACTCCAAAGATGGCTTGAAGTGGTTGGCAGGATAAATCCATAAATCTGCATCTAGTAAAATGAGCCCTAGTGAAAATCTCACTAGAAAGTCATCTTTAGGGCAAAACAAAAACAAATTGAGATTTTGAGTGCTTTAAAAAATACTCTTGATAGCAAGAAGGACCCAATTTGGGATAAATTCTCTATAGTGAGCGATGCTATAGAAAAGACCCTAAACATTCTAAAATTAGAACTAAAAAGAATAAGCAATTTGATTTAGAGACATGAAGTGAAAGTTTTACTGGTGCGGTTCACAGCTTTTCAACACAGAATACATTTCAGGAAATCACTACCTGCCCCCACCCTAATACCACGACATAGTCTTAATAACCTTTGAGTCAGAAACAGGGCAATGTCAAAGAGCAACATTTTGAATTAATTGATGTTAATTAATAGCATCTACATTCATTTGGAAGATATTATATGGGGTATTTATTGCCGCTGTGGATTTATGGACTCCTGGCTCTGTACCCATTGAGGAGCCATTGCCCAGTGTTTGGGAACAACTTGTCTGCCATCTGCAATGTCAGTGATGCCACAGATCAAGTCTGGGAGGAAGGGACATCTTTGAGATGTCCCTATTGTTTCTGTAGTCATTGGCCAGCTCTCTTGGGTCAGATCTCAAGAGAAAAGGACTCCTAGAAATACAGACTTTCATCTTTGTTGGATTATCTTGGTTGACATTGACCCGATAGTCCTAAAAAATATCCTTATAAATCAAAGACAGCAAGGAATCATATTCTCTTAGGCTGTTAATAACTAACAACTAGGTTTCCAGACCAAATATAAATGGAAATTACATTTCTAGAAGAAATTCACTTATTCCGAATCTGAGCTGCTCCAAGCTTGCATTGGTCTGCCATCAATATTTTTGCCTGTGAATTGCTCTTATGAAATGGGCTTTGTCAATTATTTAAATGTTCTTTAAAAGTTAAAACCTTTGTTTTTCTTTATTTTATTTCAATGTCTCATATTTCAATATGAAATTTCACATAAAGCATCATTATTCAAATGCCTACCCATACATATTTATGCAGAAGTAACAGCACACTTTTTGGTTGGTTCGTTTTATGTTTCTTAATGAGCGGAGTAAAAATGGCCAGTGTTTGCCATCAACTGCCCTAGGCATAATGGACAGATGAGAGATTGGCAGCAGGAACCTTCCCAGAGTCCAGCGCAGGAGCCAGGATTACCTGTCTCCATCTGACAGTAAAGCTACCTGAACTGCTGGGCCACTTGTGGCCACCTCTCTGACATCAAGGAGGTCTCAAAGACGGCACTGGACCATTTCCCCAGGGTAGCCTTGTGAGCATGGCGGGGCGAGACTGGCTCAGCTGCTGCGTTGAGGAGGTGGGGCTCTCCACGCGAGGTAAATGCCCTTGTAGACGTGGTCTTTCCTTCAGGAATCGACCACATCAGGGCAGTTGGGAGCACAATGATGAAGGTCTCTTGGGGAGAAAAAAAATGTTTGTCTCTTTTTATTCATAGTTTGAGAGCGTGGGGAAGAAGTTGTAGCTGACTGAAGAGAGAGAGATCTAGAATGGAAGGAGCTCAGAGCTGAATCAAATAGGAGGAGAGGACATTCGCCACCCACCTGTGGCCACCAAGAGCAGTGCCACCTCTGATGGAAGAGGATGCATGGGACCTGTCGGGTGACAGTGGAGTTGGAAAAGAAGTTCTGAGCACCCCTGAGTTCTGCTGAAGAGGAACAACAAGGTGGCACTGGAGTGTGCCCCAATGCGGCGCAGAGCAGACGGGACAGGGCACCCGTGCTCAGGAGCCCCAGGGCCGCACGGAGCAGAGGAGTCCCCTCTGTCTGTGCGGCACACCCCTGCACGAGGTCGCCGTGCCCGATGGAGACGTCCCCAGAAGGCCAAATCAGCAGGTTGCCGCACTGAGTCTCTGGGACTCAAAGGCCAGGGAAGCTGGACGCAGCTGGATTGTCCCTAAAGAGCTGCGAGCTGCCTCTCCCCGCCCATCGCTGCAGCTGCTTTCAGAGGAGACTGAGTCCCATAGGGTCGGAAGGGAGCAAAAAGCCACTGTCACTAGATTATTCCTGTGAGTGTGACCCTCTTCCACCAGGCCATGAAAACCTAGGATGCTCTGTGTGGCATCACAGATACACGCTTGTGCCCCGCTGGTGGTGTCACCTCCTCCATCCCGTTTCTCCAGGGAGCATCAGGGCAGGAAGCAACTCAACTGGTAAGAGGGTGGAACCCTGCCACTGTCACTTCTGTGTTGAAATATTTTGTGGTGTGTCATGTTTCTTGCAGCTCTGGTCAGGGGCCCCAGCGCTGTGGGGTTTCCCCTCTGAGACAGGAGCTCCCTGACATCCCCACTAGCCCCCACCCCTCTGCAGCCCGGTGACACTCGCAGGGACAGGACTACAGAGCCTCACGCACATGCTGGGAAGCTCCCCCAGTTCAGCACAGCAGAGGGGGCTCCTGTGCTCAAGCCCATGGGGACAAGAGCGGGCTGTGGGCAGCAGTGCCTGAGGTCTGGGAAGTTTGGGGGAGCCGGGCCTTGCGCTCATTCATTGATAGGGGAGCCGGGCCTTTGTGTTCATTCATTGATAGCTGCATTATCCGTCCATTCTTCTGCTCACTCCACAGCATTTCAGGTCATCAGGAAACCATGAAGCTGTCTAGTCAACCCCCTGATTTCACAGATTGGGAAATTGTGGCCTGGAGAGGTTGATCGATTTACAGGGGGTCACACAACTATTTAGTGGCAGAGCTGGGATTAAAATCTGTGTCTCCTGTATAGCTGCAGGGATCTTCCCAGTCTATCCTGTGCTCTGAGCCACTGTTCTTCTAAACTAGGTCAGAGTCTCCAGGGGACCAGCTTCCCATCGCCCCAACAACCGCAGGAGGCTCACAGGGCAGAACGTGCACGTGTGGGACTCGCCTTTACCCCATTCACAGAATGTACAGAATTCAGCCTCTGTGCCCCCCACACCACCCACTCCCTGCTCCATCTCTGCTTGTTCCTCATCATTCCTCCAATTCTGGGACCACTTACCATGACCTAACGCTCAGCTGACTGTGTTCACAATGCAGGGGCCGTAGCCTCGCACAGCTCCACATAGACACACACGCAGCACAAGTGTGCACACAGCTGAGTCTGGGCAGGGACAGCCTCCATTGGTGAACCTTGGATCTACTCCGCCCTTGCAGCCAAGGATTCGCCTGGCACATCAGTGACGAATGTCCTCGCTCCTTCTGCGCTCAGTGCCGCATTCCAGGCCCAGCCTCCTCAGCAGCTGCGGGGTTCTGGGACCCAAGAAATCAATGAAAAGAGGGTCTGCAGACCAGGGCCCCAGCACATCTGCATACAGAATGAGGAAAATCTACTTCCAGTGGATAGATGACAAAAACGTCACATCTATGCACATGGACAAGTGAGAAAACGGCTGCCCAGCAGCTCCGTGCCAGGGATCAGGGCTGGCAGGTGTGGGTGGATGGCAGCCATGGGCGCCCCTTGCCCAGACACTCTAGTGCCAGGAACAGTCTGTTCAAGAGCCTGCAAACCCACCAGTAACAAGTCCTCTCCTTCCTCCCCAGAACGTGGGGCAAGAGAATACAAGTGAGATTAATCAGTGAAGGCAAAACTCAGTGAAAACAAGAGGGATACCAAGGGGATGATTTAAAAGATAGCCCAAGTTTTCCAAATCAGGGACATGGTTTCCAACACTTTTACCTAAGTTTTCCTTTAATCTCATGCTTATTACGCCAAAGCACCAGGAATCAGCACATCTCAGGCGCACTCCACCTGCTGACAGGAAAACAGGGGGCGATCAGTTTTCTCTTTTCCGAGATGATCCTAGGAATGCGGCTTTATAAATATTTTGAGGCTCCCTGTGGCCCCAGGGTTGCTGCTCTTTCCCACTGTAAAACCACTGGGTGAAGTTGTTTTCTTCTCTAGTCTCTGCCCGGGCAGGAGGTTGCTTCTGCTCACAAAACCATCTGTAATCTCTTCTGCAGAGAGGTCCCTTTGGTGATTTGGGGCCTTCTTTCCTTCAGTACCGTCCCCACCCTTCTGTTGTATTGCAGGCATCTTTGCCTTTCCTGGACCAATGTCCTCTGGTGCTTAAACTTCCCTGGCAGTCAGCCGAGTTGCAGCCTCCTGCATTTGGACACGAGCTCTGGGCTTTTTCCCCATCCATGTCACAGTCAGCCAGCAGCTAGCCAGACAGTCTAGCAAACAGGGCAGTGGAAATTCAGCTGACGAGTGGAGGGTTTCCAATGTAAATTTCCTTTTCTCACCACAATTTTATAGAACTTTGCAAAGATGCACATCAGCACTTTTGCAAGTCAGACTGTATTCTGAGAAGAATCAAGCCTGTCAAAGTTCTAAACTTTGATGTTGTTATTTTTAATAGTTTGATCAATGACCAAGCACATTATGTCCCTGTAACCCTATCTTATGCCATAAGAAGAGGGTAGGAATAGCAGGGTTTTAGAAAAGTCTGTTCGCCACATCAGCCAGAGTTTTATGTGACTCTTAGTACATTTTCTCTTGTGTTCTCAGATATTGACCTTTTTGATATATCCTGACATCTTATTACTTTTAGTATATTGGAATACATTTAAATTCTGGCTATATAAGCCAATATTTCCATAAACCCTCTTTCTGTGCCCTGTTAATAAGTGAATCTCCGACAGGACTGGTTTGCTTAGCTGGCTTCACTCCCACGCGATAGGACTGAAGTGAGAGAATGCTATTAACGAAGTGACAGCCCTAGCTAAAAGTGCAAGAAGTTCTAGCAAATTCCAAAAAATATTTTATAGGCTCTTGATCTCATTAGGCGCTCTTTTGGAAAGGAAACTCACGGTGCAGTTTCTTAACTTCCTTGTACTTCTCAGACTAAAACTCAGAGCTGTCATGGGGGCAAAATGGTTTTGTGGCTTGACCTTAACCCTCCAAAGTGAATCAAACAACAGTAGGACACACTTCAGAACCAACATCTGGAATTCCCTTAAATTATAGCATTTTCGGGCCAGCCCGGTGGCGCACTGGATAGTGTGCCGCTTGGGAAGCGCGGCGGCGCTCCCGTCCGAGGGTTCGGATCCCACAACAGACCGGTTCCCGCTCACTGGCTGAGCGAGGCGCGGGAGCAACACCGAGGCTTGCGATCCCGTTGCCGGTCCCCGGTCCGGTACGAGGGCAACACTGAGGGTTGCGATCCGTTGCCGGACACGGAAAAAGACAAAAGATAAAAAAAAAAAAAAAAAAAAAAAAAAAA
>NW_007727207.1:299739-331429 GCF_000696425.1 Galeopterus variegatus
AGGAAAAAAAAAAAAAAAAAAAAAAAAAAAAAAAAAAAAAAAAAATTATAGCATTTTCTCAGTTACATGCCGAAAGAAAACCTTGACAAGAGGAATTATTTTGATTCAGAGGTATGACTGGACTTAATAAACCTTGAGTTTTTGGAGGGCATAACTGATGTGTAATTATCTTTTTACCTGGACACCTCAAAAACTAGTTTTTGTCACTGAATAGAACCTAACAGCAAGGACAAGCTCCCCAGGCCTGAGAGGCCACAGCAGTGCCTACCCCTGGCCTGGTTCCTACCTGCGCCTGCTGGGGGGATGCTGCCTGCCCTGCCCCATCTGCGAGGACACCGCCTTCTCACCCTTCAAGACCCCCCTGTTAAGAGAAGTCCTCCCTGAGCCCCTTCTATCCCCGGCCCCCTCCCCCACCACAGTAGAACTGACCACCCTTTCTATTGAATCCCCCGCATCTGTAAATCCTGATACTGTCCCATGCTTTGTTGTACTTTATTATACTTACAGGTTTATGTGTGGATTCCACTTTCCCAACCAGAGTTTCCCAATGTCTGCATTCTTGACCTTTGGGCCAGATAATTTTTGCTGTGGGGGTGCCACTAGGTCCCCCTCCCCTAGTAGTGACAGCCCAAACTGTCGTTTGACATTGCCACACGTCCCCTGGGAAGTAGTACTGCCCAGTTGAGAACCTAAGTGCGCTAGACTCAAAGGTCATGAGGTCTATGGCAGTATTTTATTTCTCTTTAAATTCTTAGCACCTAATAAGTAATTATTTGTCGAGTTTTGAGAACCAAGTAATTAATGCTAATATGGCATTAATACTCAAAAAATGTTAACTATAATAATGTGAACTTATTACTGCTTCCTGGAACTATTGCCCAATCTCAGCGGCAGGTAGTGATGATAACACTGACTTTAAAACTGTGTGGTGGGGATCAAACATGTAGCATAGGTGCCTAGCAGCTGTGGTGTACAGTATGTGTTGACTTTGAGCTTGGGCTAACCTTGGAGAGGGGTCACGATCTTTGAAACCCTGGCAAAAGCTCTGGGCTCCTGACCACAGGTTTGTCCCAAACCTGGTAACCATGGCTTCTGGACTCTTCTTAGGTACTGACTTCAGTTATTAAAGCTTGCTTTAGACTTCTGCCTGCAGGCCTGGCCTGGGTCTCAGTCTCTCTACCTTTTACTCATCCTGACTCCTAGAAAGGATGGGCTCCTTACCTGTTGTAAACCTCAACCACTATCTGTTTCTTCTTGACTCAGTCACACCTGCTGAGTTAGTCCATGTCCCAGAGCAACTTCTCTGGGCCCTATAATTAGGTTATTTGCAAACTGTACGAAACCTATAAGATCTCATTCATTCACCTTGGCCTTGTTTATATCATACTAAAGCGAGCCAGTTGAAAGAAACCAGCTCTGTTCAACAATTGAGTTTGGGGTTGGGTACCATGTAAAATAACCAGCCTGACTGATATTTTTACTATCTGACTGCTTTGGCATTATGTGACCATTGCTCATGACAGAATTCAGTAATAAATAATCGCAAGTAGTGACTTTATTGACCATTGTTGTATTATAAAAGTGTTATCACTACAGGAACTCCTCAGTAACTACAGTCTCCTTTGAGACCCAGGGTAATGTAAGAAAGACAACAAATCTGGCTCGCAGCTTGGGCAATGTCAGTCTTCTCATGGCTTATGTTGCCCCCGTTGAGCTGGCAGTGTGACAAAGTGATCCCTACTCAGAGCAGTAAACTTTGACAAAAGTTTATGTAGTTTATATCTTTCTCCACACTGCAAATTCCACTTCTAATTCTCTTCTTTCTTCTGCCCAATCATCATAACAGCATACATCCCATAATAAGGAATGTACACTTAGCAGAAATCAGAAAAGCTAATCTGTAAATGGGACTTTCACCCCCATGCCATTTCCCAAGTGTGGCTGCTCATTTGTTCTTTTCCTTGACTTTTTATTCATTCGTTTTCCTCTCCACCCACCCATTCATCCATTTGTTCAACCAACAGATGTTTATTTAATTCTGTGAGGTGCCAGGCACTTTGCTAAGACCTGACATTCGGTGACGAGTGAGAATGTCACGGTCCCTGCTTTCGCAGAGTTTTGGTTAAGTTGGGAAGACAGATCATAACCAAATAATTGTGCAAATGAATGGACAATCGGGACTGCACCCAGTGCTCCAAAGTCAGGGAAGGCTTCCCAGAGGAGGCAGCGCTTAAGCTAAAGTCTGGAGGATGAGTAGGAGTCCACTAGGCAAGAGGGCGGAATAGCAGAGGCCACTTAAAAAACACACTCATCGGGCCGGCCCCATGGCTCACTCAGGAGAGTGCAGCGCTGGGAGCGCCGAGGCGCGGGTTCAGATCCTATATAGGGATGGCTGGTGCGCTCACTGGCTGAGCGCAGTGCAAGCAACACCAAGCCAAGGGTTACAATCCCCTTACCGGTCACAAAAAAAAAAAAAAAAAAAAAACCACACTCATCACTAGGACTCCACTTCAGATATCCTAATTCAGAAGGTTTGAGGTGGGCCCAGGAAGGTGTATTTCCCAAAAGCATGCATGAGAACTGCCTTCGACTGTATGAGCCTGGGAGGAGGGAAGGCCCATGGCCATTGAATGGCTCGGTCCTCTGAGAAGGTAAAACAAGGTTCTGGACAGCTGTAAACGCCTCACTGTCGAGGAAGGAGACGAAAATGCAAGGTGGAATGTGTCTCATATATCCTCCAGCTTCAAAACTCCTCTTCCTAGTCTGGGAATCCAACAACTCTGATTCTCTTTCATCTTTCCTCTTTTAAAGACAATTCCCATTAAAAAACTAAATTAAAAAATTCTAAAGCTCATTGCCTGTAGTTCAGGTTAAAGTTGGTGATGCTGGTTTCCAGTTCTGTTGGATGTTGGCCAAACTTATTTATCCTAATGGTCTTTTTGCCACTTACTAGTGCCTGGGTGAGACCCTGGATCCCATTGATCCAGTTTCTTCAGAACCCTCGAACTTGGAAAACTCATTGTGGAAATTTATCCCAGAAGGGATGTTCCAGGGTTTCATGCAGTTGTTTAGGAGTGAACAATCAGAAAGCAGATTGTATTCAATGATTTAATTTCCCCTTTTTCCTTTTGTGACTCCAACTTCAAATCCAGCAGGACTGAATCCATAAATGGTCTGAAGTTAGTAACCTGTGAGGGCCTCCAGCACTCCCCACTCATGTCGAGGCCCACACAGCTCTAGATGCCATAATGCAAGAACCAAATTGATGGGCACCTGTTCTGCTAGCATCTGAGCACAAAGATCCTGCTTCTCATTGATAAAAACTGTATCACCTTTACATACGCCAGACTTAGTAAGTGTTGGCCAAGCAGTAAGTTTCAGAGGCCCTGACACTGAACTCGATGACTTAATGAAGTGCAGGATCCAGTGAGTCCATTTCATGGCATTATAATCAACTCGGCTTTTAAAGTGCTTTTGAACTGGTGTCAAGAAGAAAATGTCAAAATACTAAAAACAGACTGCAGTTAAAAATCTGGCTTCCAAGTCTATTAGTGGTTTATTCATCCCTCTCATTTTATACACACAGAGGTGACTTCACAGTGTCACATGGCAGTGTGAGCAAAGTAATGTGAAGACAGTCAGGCGGGCTGCACAACGATGGCAAACACAGGACCCTGTGAGCAAGTGGGGGAGCGAGCAGCCCTAAATGGGCAAAGGACCATCCGCTTCATCTGCTCAAACTTTCCCCAACATAAATGATTTCCAGAGTTTATTTGTATCAGTGCCCACACAGTGCACTGAAGCAGACCTGGCTGATTTACATTCATTAACATGTGTAGAGGTGAAAGGGAACCCAAAGGATCTCTTGTTTAGGGGTTTTCCAGATTTGTGCCTCAAATTGCAGGTGTTCCAGGGGCTTCCATAACATTGGGGTAGCGGTGAGGGGAAGACAGATAGATATCAGGGGTCAGAGCCCAGACTCCAAGCCTCGGCTTCAAGCAGAACCATTGCATTTTTATCCATTATTTATATGAGCATGCTGAATCCGGGTCATTTTGAAAAAAAAAAAAAAGCTTTAAAAATGTTATTTGCACTCTCCACCCCATCACGAAGCTCAAGTGTACAGAAGGGTTGAGAACGGCCCAAGATCACATAATTACTTAGTGATGAAATACAGTGGGATCGTGTTCTTCTGAGTCTCAATACAGTCTGAAGATCTATCTCAATTTCAGATTTCAAAACTCTCTGATTAATCTCTCAAATGCTTCTTTGCAGTAGTGCATAAACTCATGCTGTGAGGCCAATGGAAAACATTTGGTAAAGATTCATGCTGTTTTAATTCAGTCTCAACCCAAAAATCTTTGTAATTACCAAGCTACTTTATTTTCTTAAGCACAAAACCTGCAGGCGCAGACCCAAAAGAAATTCTACAATTTGGAAAAAAAAGAAAAGAAAAGAAATTCTACAATTTGAAATTCTTCTGAGCATTTTAGTAATTTGTTCTAGAGATGGATAACCAGCTTAGTTAGCATGCCAGTACTGAGCAATTGGTAGTGACTGAGACAGATCCTGAGGCCACCACTGGCCACAGAGATAATGCAGCAATGATTAGCAATGTCTGCCATGGGCTGGGAGGAGAATGTGGCATGCTTGTTTAACTTTGTCATCCTGGCCTCTGCTAAGATCTATGCTTTGGCTTACAGGTGATCTTGGAATTGGCCTGTTTTTCCGATTAGACTGTCAGTTTTCAAATTCAGGGACCATGACCAAAATGCCTAACAAATTGCTACATATAAATGTAGGTGCTAATAAATATTAATAAGGGTAATGGAATTGAGCTGAGTTGAACTGAATCAAAAAGAATCAAATTGAATCGAATGGTTTTTCTCCAAAGGAACATCAAAGCAAATACTCCACAGAGAATGTACATCTACTTAGAGGCCAATAATATTTTCAGTATACTTTAAAATAACAACATATTTTGGTTTTACTTGAGAATATTTCTCAGCTAATTAATTTAAATTGCTACACTGTTTCCAAAAACAAACAAACAAAATTATTGGTAGGGTATCAAAGCATAGGGTCTTGGAACAAAATTAAATCTAAACAAAATTCAATGTATTTTGTGATCGTGCTGTCCTTGGCTGCTGCTATCCAGAGTCATGAAAAGTGGGAATATAGTTAATAGGAAAATTGATTCTTGAACATTTCTAAACTAATGATTAGAATGAGGAATGAATCCGATTGCAGAAAGTAACCAGATCCACAGAGATTTGCAGGCATCGCAAGGACTGGATGTTCTGTCTCCATGAGATTATTTTTGAGTAAACTTCCCATACAGCCTTGCTCTCAGCTCTCAGCCAACAGACATAATAAGCTTGCTGGCTTACTGTTATTTAAAGAAGTGCTATGTTTTTGCTTTGCTGTTCTCCAGCATAGGTTTCAAGAGCAGAATGTCTCTAGAAAGAAATATTATTTGTACATAGTGGATATGAATCTCAGTCCCCTATGTAAACAAAAATATAATTTATTTTGATTTTAAGCCCCGCTGCCCCCTGTCCTCTAATGGACAGAATCTCAATTCGTTAGATTCCTGCTCCCCTTTCTCAGGGATGGTGGCTAAGTTCTATGGGGTGTAATTGTTCCAAGCCAACGTGATTGTGGGAGGGGGACAGGCGACACGTTAGCCTCAATGTGGTCTGTCCAGGCAGGTGTCTGCTGCGATCTCCATCTTCCCATCACATCTGTGGCTGTCAGTTCATGTAGGTCCCTGTCTACTTGACCCCTTTCAGGCCTGGGGGCTCAGTTATAATTTCTCTACCTCACCCTGGGCACAGAAATTATTGTGCTCAGAGGGTTTGGGAACCCTAGTGAGGCTTGTGCTGCCTGTCTGGACTTACTGGTCCCTCCCCAGGGTCACCACATGGATTCCCCCTGACCAGATTCTTCCAATCTACTCCAGGTTTTGCTGCCTTGCCAGAGGCAGGGTGCAGGGCCACTCTAGCCAGGGGTAGGAGGAAGAAGAGGACCAGCCATACTCTTTGCAAAGATCCTGTCATCCTACGCTGTTGACGCCGAACCCTCTCATTCCCTCCTCTAGAGACTCTAGAAACACAAAACCAGAAGAGAATAGTAGGCTCCACTATGAACAGTATGATCATGGGAGCTGAGATCTGTGTCAGGCATGTAGCTGGGAGATAAATTATTACCTGCATAAAGCAATGGATATCTGCTTCTCACACCACCGTACCCCTCCAAACAGTGAGCACAGCAGCACTAGCCACTACGGTGAGGGGAGAGAGGGAGGAAGGAAACCTTGGCGTGGGTGGGGTAAAGGGCATAGGTTAATGTTTCCAAAATATTATCCAACCACATGTACTTTGAGCTGAATTTATAAGAAATCCAAAGACAAATCTCCACCATTTAGGATCTACATTTGTAAAATAAATTAGGCCTTGCCTAGAAAACTCTTCCCTGTTGGCTAGGATTTATAGCTAGTTGAAGTGGGCGCTAGTCTTCCATGTATTAAATACTGGAAATTGGGTGAAAAGGCCTTTGCTCCTGACCAGCTGTGGGAGGCCCTGGACCTCAGATTCCTGTTTTGTAAATAAGAGGGCTGGACTCCTCCGTCTGCTCGGTCACTGGATGACCACTTCGAGCTCCAGGCGCTGGGCTGGGCACGGAGATACTGGCTCTCGATCCAGTGAGGGCACCAGACGCTAAAAACATCTAAGTCCAAAATGTGCTGAGCATGATGAAGGCGTTCAGAGGAATAGGAAGGAGCCACGGTTCCTTCCAGCTCCTACGTTCTGTGACTTTGTAGTGGTTTCCGTTGTTTCCCGTCCTGGTGTCTCCACCTTCTGATGGGAGCTCTTTTTAGGGAGCAGTGGGCACTACTACAGGCAGGAAGGGAGGCCGGGGCCTGGAGTCCTGCCTGGACTCCACCAAAGGCACGTCTCATGAGTCATCTTGTCCTGTCCTGTTCCTCGAAGCCTTACGAGGAAGATGCAAGTCTGTCGTATTTAAAACATTTTCTTGGGCAAGAATGCAGATTTCTTGGAAGCACTTTAGTCATTCAGTTCTTCCTCTGCTCTGATCTAAACCGTCCCAGCCGCATCAGAACTGTCTGCTGCTGCTGTTTCCTCTCGGGATGGAGAACACCTGGCCGGTGGCCTGTTAGCACCATGTCCCCTGAGGTTCTCGGCCTGTCCCTCTGTCCCCCCTCGGCCTTCTCTTCTGCAGAGAGAGAGATACGCACATTTCTGTGAAAGCAGCTTCACAGGTGTTCTTACTTCTTCTGTTAGACACTTTGTCCCCTGAATTTTTTCAAAGTCTCCTCCAAAGGGACAAGAACAAAGCTAGACCAACTCTGTTGGAAAGGGTCTCTCCAAAACAAAGTATTAACTCTTAACTATCTTTTCTTTTTTTTTTCTAAAAGATGACCGGTAAGGGGGTCTCAACCCTTGGCTTGGTGGTGTCAGCACCACGCTCAGCCAGTGAGCGAACTGGCCATCCCTATATAGGATCCGAACCCGTGGCCTTGGTGTTATCAGCACCACACTCTCCCGAGTGAGCCACGGGCCGGCCTCTTAACTATCTTTTTTGTCCCTTTTCTTTTCCAACTTTGGGCAACAAGTATTTCTTGATCTTACTAGATCTCAAATAACATTTATGCTGTTGGATTATCATTCATTTATTCATAAGGAGCCTCCTGAACATTAGCATTCCACATTCAGGACTTCAAAATAACAGGAAAAAGGGACAACAATCATAATACTATCAACCATTATGATATTTTATTGGCTGGGGGAGCAAAAGTCTCTCTTGCCAGATCTGTGTTAAATTTCTGCGGTAATTAGTGCATGAGTAAATCACCATCTGTTTCATTCGACTAGCAAACTAACCAAAATTTGGCCTGCAGAAATTTACCCAAATCAGTTAAGGCATCAAAAGCAAAAGACCTTTGTTCAGCAAAGACATCATTATGAAATGCAACACTTAGGCTTTCTAGAAGGAGATTCCGGATAAAACAGACTCTTCTTTGTAGTCTGTTTTTTTAATAAGGTTATATTTAAAGCTTGGACATTTCTGTAGCCTCACATTGGTGCTTTTCTAACACTGCTTTATAATTTTCCTAAGAATATTTTTTAATTTTTTTAATTTTTATTTTTATTGTAACATAATTGATTGTACATATCTGTGGAGTACAGAGTTCAATATCAATACCTGTGTGCAATATGTGATGCTCAAATCAGGATAATTAATGTTTCAACAATATACAATGTCGTCATTTTTCATGGCCCTTTAACAGTCCCTGCCTCCCCACCCACCCCCACCTCTGGTAACCTCAGTTCTCCTTCGAAAGTTCAATGTATTACTGTTATTGTTGTATCTTTCATTCTTTCTCTTTTTATTTATATGTTTACTTTTTAGCTCCTACTTTTGAGTGAGGGCATACAGTATTTTTCTTTCCGTGCCTGGCTTATTTTACTTAATATGATTTTCTCTAAGTTCATACACGTTGCTGCAAATGGCAGAATTTCATTCTTTTTTATGGTGGCAGAGTAGTATTCCATTGTGTATATATACCACATTTTCCTTATCCAGTCACCTGCTGATGAGCACTTAGGTTGGTTCCAGCTCTTGTCTATTGTAAATACACCTGCGATAAACATGGGAGTGCAGGTGTCCCTTCGACATGATGGTTTCCATTCCTTTGGATATACACCCAGCAGTGGGATTGCTGGATAGGAAAGCAATTCTATCTGTAGTTGTTTGAGGAATCTCCATACGGTTTTCCATCTAAGAATACTAATACTGGACAAAAATAAAATTAGTAGGGATTTTTGAAGATTTCTCAAATCAACACAAAAATTATAAACAGAGGAATTATAATTGAGAAGAAAGGAATAGGATGCCATACAAACGGCACTCTACAAACAGACATACAAAATGTATAAATCTAGAGACCCATATGACTCAGAAACAGAGCAATATCAAATTCAAGGAGCTCAGTTTAAAAGCCAAATGTCATTAAAAAGAACATCCATCATCATCCGATATCTCCTGAAGGACATTAAAGAAGATATAAATACATGGTCTTAGACTCTGGAATCACCTACTAAAACCCTCTGCCCGCCCACCCCCGTCCCTCCCTCCGCCCTCAGCAGCCCCGACACCTCTTCCTGAGCTCACTCAACAGGGCTCCTAACTTTTGATCCTCCATCCCCTCCCCCTGCTGCTCAGCACTTACTCTGCAAACCTACGTAACCTTTCTCTTACAGAATCCTCTGCAGGGGAGTCAAGAGATGGGTAAGTCTATGAATTCTCCTATCATTCATGTTTTTCCTAAGTGCATTAGTTGGGATTCCTTCAGGTTCACGTTTCAGAAACCCAGCTCCAACCAGCTTCTGCACAAACACGCAGCTGCTGACTTACGTACGTAAGTGTGAGTCACAGAGTGCATTCTTTCAGGCACAGCTGGTCCCAGGTATGCAAATCACATCTCCAGGAACCCCTTCTCTTCATATATTGGTTCTGTTTTCTTTTGTGTTCACTGGATATCTTCCAGTTGGTAGTGAGATGACCAGTAGGAGCGTTAGACTCAAGTCATATCAGCCTTGTAGCCCAGGTGGTGAGAGAGCATCTCCGTACACAGCGCTGCAGGAAGCATCCTGGGGTGGATGCTCAGAGCCCACCCCAACTGCACATACCCTGACCCTGAAAGGACAGTGTGGACCCTCATTGCTCAGCTCTTCTCACATATCCATTCCTGGAGCTGGAGGCCGGGGCCAGTCTGCCCAAATCAAATGGACAGTGGGTGGGTCCTGATGGTTCTCTTTTGGGGAAAATGGAGGAACATTTATCTGAGCAGGGCAAAATGGAGGCTGCACAAGCCAAAATAAGAGATGGTAGTCAGGTGGGCTCATTTACTGTGGGACCAGAGAACCTCCAAAGCACAGGAGAAACACCACAGAGACTGAGCCCTGGCTCCTGCTGCACATGCACTGTGAGTTGGTAGCTCCGCTTGCTGTGGTCACCAGAGCCCAAGGGGACCAAGGACACATCATAATCCTCACCCCACAATCCCCAAAGCAGGAAAAGGGAATGCTGAGTTCCCCCCACCGGCAAAGAAGTGCTCCCGCCTGGAGATGGTGCACATCACTTCTGCTGCAAGGACAGGGAATTAGAACCCTGCCGTGTGCTTGGAAAGAAGAGAGCTGAGATATTCGGGAACAGTCCCAGTGGTAACCACTGTCTACTCATTAATACAGACAGCAATGTCCATCACAGGCCACCATGGACACCTTTCTGCAAAAGTCCCATGGGCCAGTCACATCCTATTGACAGATTCAGGTCAACTTTTAGAGCTATAGACCCAACTCAAAGAGAGAAAAATATCTCAGTGGCCAACACCTTCCTATTTCCCCTCTTTTCTTGTCTTTTTCTACTTGCAGCCTCCCATGTCTCTAAGAAGATTCTCAATGCTTTTTTATATCTGAATTTTCTCCTCACTCCAAAGGAGAAAAGAACCTTTGAATTAGATGACGTTTAACATTTTCTTTGCAATGCCCACATCTGGAAAGGTCCATGTGCCACTTAGAGTTACAGCTGACTGAGCATTGGCATCTGCTCAGCAGAGAAGACAAGAGCAGCCAGTGGTTCTGAAACATTTGAGTAACTTGGTGTGTTGAAGAAGCAAAATACTTTGTAAAGATTAACAGATTTCCAGTCAAGATGGTGGAATAGACGGTCCCCAGAGTCACTCTCTCCCACATATCAACCAAATTACAACTATAAAAAAGCAACAACAGCCAAGTTGGGGCCACTAGAGTTCAGGGGAAGAGGAGAGACCTATGGAGTTCATGAAGGTGGGAGAAGCCACGATGAGTGAGAGAAAGAACCGCTCCAATGGTTTTGAGCCCCGGCTGCTTCCAGGCTGGAGCTGGTGGGCACACAGAGCAGGAGCTGGCAAAAGCCACTTCTGAGCTCTTTGGATAGAGTTGCTTGGAGATGGCAGGGGAGAAGAGGGCCTTGGTGGCCCCCAAGCCAGCAAGACTACTAACAGTGTTCCCTTGGAGCCACATAGGAGCAAAAAGCCACAACAACTGAAAAAAGGAGTCACTCAGAGGCCAGTGAGTCATTGCAAGGGACCAGAGCCTGGCCCGCCCCATGGGAAGTGTTTGGAGTATGGTTGGTGGGGGAGACAGGCCCAGTGGGGGAAAACGGGGGCACAGCAAAGACAGCTAATTTGCCCCCCAATCAGCGCAGGACCACTCAGAGGAGACTGGTCGGGAATGCAGAACTGCATAGGGTTAAGTTTGATGAAAAGACTCAGGCCCAGACCAGAGTTTCTACACAACCCAGGTGCACTGGATCTCACTAGACCCGGAAGTACCTATAAAGTCAACCATCAAAACCTGAGCTGCACAAAAAAGCCTTCACCAGGGAATCAGCAGCAAAGGAATAATTTAGCTCATCCACAGAGCTCAAGTGCTGGTCCCCACTGGAAGTTCCCCCATTTTAGAAGTAAGCAAAGGACAACAAATTAGTTCCAGCACAGAGTTTAAGTGGAGGAACAGCAAATAATCCAGCACAGAACTGAAAGAAAAAACAAAGTACTCACAAACAGAGACAAAGTTTGATTTAACTAGTGTGATGGATTGAATTATGTCTCCCCCAAACTCCCTGATGCTTGAATTGTGTTCCCTCAAGTCTATGTATTAGAAGCTTAGCCCCCACTGTGACTGTTAAGAGGGTGAGAAATCCTATTATGATAACTGAGAGGTGGAGCCTTGAAGAGGTGATTGGATTGTAGGACCGTGCAGTAGTGAATGGATAATAATGGTGGTCAGGGGTGTGGTTCTGAGGGCTTTAAAAGAAGAGGAGAGTCTGCCTTTAGCTCTCTCTCTGCTCTCTCTGCTTCCACCATCTTGCAATGTGAGACCCCTGAGTTACTGTCACCACCACGAGAGGGACTTTGGATTTTCCAGCCTCAGAAACGGTAAGCAGTAAATTTCATTTTTCTTTATAAATTACCCAGTTCCAAGTATTTCGTTACAAGCAATAAAAATGGACTAATACAACTAGTAAAGGTCTCATTCCACCAAAGAACACCTATAACACCTAGAAGGACCTGAAGTTCTCTGGGCTACCAAGCCAGAAAGGGGGGAGGGCCAGGGTTTCAGCCATGCCCCCTGACACCCACAACTAGTTTCGAGGGTGGGGGCCAAGGGCCTCAGCCACACACCCCGACAGGTGCAACCAGCCCAGTGACGACCACTGAGCTGCCACAGGAAGTGTCCCAGGCTCTCTTGAGCTGGGGTGGTAGGGGGCCAAGGGCTTTGGCCACACCCCCCAACACACACAACCAGCCCTGTAACAACTACCCAACCACAGCAAGAAGGGCCCTGGGTTTCTGAACTGGGGTGGCGGGGCGTGAGGGCTTTTGCCACACACCCTCCGACATCTGCCCCCAGCCTGGCAATGGCCAGACCACTGCTGGAAGCCCCCCCAGTCTCCCCTGTGGGAATGAGGGGATGCCACAGGCCTCAATCCCACCCCTCCTCTGTCCTCCCCCTTCCATCCTATTTCCTTCCCGTTTCCCCTCTCCCCCTCCCTCCTAACTGCTCTGCAACATCATAGAACGTAAAAATAAAATAATAATAATAATAATAAATTAAACAAAAAAATGTTTAACAATTCAATTATATTTCAATTTCAGCACCAGGTTTTGATTATTTCAAATGTGAGGAAATTAATATAAAGCAGAGACTCAGTTCTCAAATATCCTTTTTTTAAATAGGTCCTTCCACATTCTTGCTTAGTGTGCTTCCTGTACAATGTTGCATGCATAATTGTAGCAGCTCAGTCCACATGTTCTTCTAACAGTTTTTACAAACATCCCTAAGCGGGCATCATTACATATCAGTGCCCAAAAAATTACCCAAGTGTTCAGGCCTCACTGTGTTTATAATGCTGAAAAAAGTTATATAAGCAGTATTCATTCAGGAAGGGTTTTCCTCCAAAAGACACTGTATAATTAACTTGATTTTTCTATAGAAATAGACATATATGGCTCTTCATAATCTCTATCTTATATGAATATGCAACCTTTTTAATTCCATCAATAGGCCAGAAATTTAGGAAATCATTTTATGACAGTCAAAAAATTCAGGTGGTTTTCTCGAAGGAGATTGCATCAGTAATTTTTGATAAGACATTTGGACAAGTTTTAGAGGATCTTGATGGCTTTTGTGGGGGGCATTGAATCTAGAGGTGCTTGTTTTGCATTGGTTATCATAGCAGAAACCAGGAAAGATGAACTCTAAGTGTGAATCTTTCACAAGCTGAGGGCTGCTCATACTGGCCCAGATCAGAATCTACCAAAAATCAGGGAGGTTAGAGTTTCGGACTAAATTAAGGTTTTTATTATTTCCCAGTTGCAAAAATGTAATTTGGGGCTTTTTTTTTTTGCAAGGAAAAGACAGTCTTCTTGGCTCCAGCTGAAGAGACTATTAGTCAGTGCTCTATAGATGGATCATTGACATAGAGATCAAGTTTCCATTAATATGTGGGTGGTATTCAAAATTGAGGAAAAGGGGTTGCACAAATGCATTTGGGGTTTTAATCAAACCCAAAGCATATGGGCACAGGTTCTGTGTGATTAATGAGCCCATAACCATGTCAGGATTTCAACCACAATGACGTGCGGAAATGATGTAGGAAACAACATGCATATATCCATGTGTGGCTGGCTCTCAGAGACTAGAGAAGGAAGGGCAGGGTGTTCATCAGATAAAAATTGTTGCAGTTTATTGAATGTTTAATACACGCAAGGCACCCTCCTAAGCACGTTCAGTGGATTATTTTGTCCAGCCCTCACGATGGTCTTATGGGTAATTATCACAATTTCACTACTTCCTTCTGTATAACTTTGGGAAAGTTGTAAAGTGGGGATAATAACAGAACTGACTTCAGTTAGAAGATAGTGCATGCAAATGGCTAGAACCGAGTCTGGCATTCATCCATTCAACTATGTTCTAGGCACTCAGTGTCCCGTTGTCCCAGATTCCTGCCCTCACAGAGTTCCCATTCCAAGAGGCAGAGACTGCCTACTGTTAACAATAACAATAAACAGAGGTAACAACAGACATAGCAAGCCAAATGCATAACATGCTACAAGGTGGTTGGTGCTGTAGGAAAAAGAAAAAGTAGGACAGGGTAAGGGATATATAAAGTACCAGGGTGGGGGTAGAGGTGGAGATTGAAATTTTAAATGGAGTGAGAGAGAGTAGGCCCCATTGAAAAAGGACATTTGAGTAAGCACTTGAAGGAAGGGAGAGAGTTAACTTTGCAGATATCTGAAAGAAGAATGGTCCAGAAAAAGGCAGCAGCCAGTGCGAGGCAGGACTGACCTGCCCAAGGACCCATGCTGTAAAGGCCCCCACATATCACAAACCCACATACACAATAAATTCATTGACACACATGTGGGCATATGGGCCACTGGGACTTTGGTGCTCAGAGCCGGCACAGCGCTCCCCATAGCCCTAAACATAGAGCTGACACTGTTCAGGTCCCAGGGAAATGCCTCTCCATGGCTCTTCCCTGTGAGAAACGCCCTCACCCGTCCAATGCCAAAGGATGGACACAGAGACAAGAAGTACAGCAAAGCGAGACTTTAATAATGGCTTTGCAAGGTCCAGGTGTCTGTGAAGGGGACAGGCATGCCTGAAACAGTTACATCGAGCAATTTATTCCCTAGTGTACAAGTCCCTCCCCCAGTTCCTCACTGACTGAGTACTATAGGATGCATAACCTTCCTGAATAATGACTAAGATTTATTACCCCCTTGCAAGGAATTCCTTTGTCTAGGGCTCAGGACAAGCTTGCAAAAAAGTCCCACTAAAGCCCTGTGAAGGGAGAAACCCCCGGGAATGAAGAAAACAAAAGGGGCTAGTAACTAATTACCATCTCAAGGAGAGCCTTATCTGTTCAGTGACCCTCCAGGAATGGGCGGAACCAGTCAGACAACTTTCAGGCTGGGCCTTTTACATACCTCTCCATAAAACACCCTCAGATAAGTCATTTCTGAAAATGAAACTTAGATTATTTTCTTACATCCCCCATGTCCTGGAAATGCGAGGCAACTGTGCTCCAGGGCCCAAAGGCTGGTGGTTGTGCTTTGGCCATTATCAGAGTGCAGAAGGGGTTGAGCATCAGGGCACTTAGTAAGAGAAAAGACAAATTGATTAACTTACTAAATGCTCCGCATGAATGCTGTAGACTCTTGCATAATGAACTTTTTCTCTCCTCCCCTAGTGTCAAATATCTTCCTTCTCTCCATATACTTCTTGATCTGGAGGTTCACACAAACTAGTGCAGTATTTGCAATAGTTACATGTGGAAGTTGAAAAACATTTTGCAATATTCAGCAATTCACCTGACTCTTAATTGGCATATATATATATATATATATATATATATATGTAAATAAAACATACATGAAAAGCACTGTACCAGTTCTTTCCACTGGCAACTAAATAGACTTTGAATTTTAAGTTGTAAAATAGTTGAATTTTTATGAAAATATTTAATATGCTTCAACTAAAATCCCAAATGAAAACTTGTGGCTTTACTTAAATAATATTTATTTTAAATTATGATATTAATAACTGTAGGGCCCCATAAAACCCCAAAGGAGACATTCCCTAAAACATGGTGCCTTTCCGGCTTCTCTTCCAGGTCCTAACATGCCCGCCGGCGCCAAAGTATGGCCTATCAAAATCATCACCCGCCCTTCCAACCAATGAGCCACTGCCCCACGTACTAACCACCCTCTCCCGGAACTCAGCTCTCTATAAATGTATGCTTCACCCTCAAATAAAGCGGAACTTCTCCGGTGAACTGTCAGCTTGGGTCCTGTCGTTCTTTCAATAATCATATTTTACATTTTGCCCAAGATTTTAATAAATAATTCTGAACAAAGGAAAAGTAACTCTTTTAAAAATGTTTAAAAAAACTTTTAATTTTCAATGATTTACATTTAATTTATATTTTGATGAAAATCCCTTCAAATTTTGTATACTTTGACTATAATTACATTCTAATTTTTAATGCTTATATTAGTACTGTCAACAGAACACAAATTATATAAAAATGGTTATAACAATATTTTTGAAATGCAGACAAGAAAAATAAATATTATGGAATAAACATAAAATAATTCGTGAGCATGTTTACTCATCCAAACATCTCCATCAACAAATCACTAAGATGTCACAGTAATTACAACATACAGTCATCTTTGATATTTTCCATTTAGTCATATAAAAAACTATAGCCTTGGGGCCGGCCCGGTGGCGCACTAGAGAGTGCGCCACTTGGGAGTGCAGCTGCGCTCCCGCCGAGGGTTCGGATCCCATGTGGAGACCGGTTCCCGCTCACTGGCTGAGCGTGGTGCAGGCGCAACACCGAGGGTTGCGATCCCGTTGCCGGTCAATAAAAAAGACAAAAAAAGGAAAAAAAAAAAAAAAAACTATAGCCTTGTATGTATTTTTTATTTACACATGCCTGTTTTTACATTTATTTGATTCGCTATTCCCACGTTGTTTTTAATTATGAGGGTCTGTCTGGCAACGTAGGAGGAGAGAGGAGACTTTGTTGCAAGTTGGTTATCTTGATCTGTGACTTCCAGCTTCACTGTGCAGTGTCCCCTGGGTCCCACACGCACTTGGGGAGGGCCCGACCACCAGCCATGCCAAGGCTGTCCCTGGCGGGCTTCGGGGGTGGCACCTGCCCACCGAGGCCGCAGCACAGGGCACAGGCCACGCTCCGTGCAGGTCTGCCCTCGCCGGCGCCACCACCTGACGCCTGTCCCCTCGACGGGGGACTCTCTGGCATCTCCTCATCAGGGATGAGGGCTCTGAATACACTTTTCTCCATGAGGACTCAGCACATTTCCATGGCTACCTCTCTGCTTCCCCCCCGCCCCCAGCCCCTGGCTCCATAGAATATCAGTAGCCTGTAGTGACAGGTACCCCCCGCATCGAGACTGTTCCCATGTCTGCGCTGATGCACCCGATCCTCGCAGGTGCCGTTGCACAGGGAAGACAGAGCAGAAGGCCAATGAGGCTGGACCACGTGTCCGCTTCGGCCTGCGACCCTCGGGGACTCTTGACACGGCCAGCTCAACCTTCACGAGGCCATGAGGTCCTGCAGCGCTGACATGACCTCCATCTCTGGGTGACGTGGGAAGCCACTGGGCAAGGAAGGGACAGCATGTGACTTCTGTCATGAAAGGATGGCTCTGGGTGTCTGACGAGAAGAGAATGCAGGGAACAGGAGTAGAAGCAGTGAATGGGTCAGGAGGTCCCACAGCGTCCAGGGAGGTATGAGAGTGGCTTGGACTGGGGCACACGGAGGTGGCCAGATGGGGTCAGCTTCTGGATGTGTTTTGAAGATGGACCCAGGTGGATTGGCATGTGAGAATCAGGAGTCAAGGGTGACTCCACCGCATGATGTAACTTATCAATAAATGTCAGCTTTACTGTCAATGTCCTAAATTTATGGATGGAGGGAGGGAGGCTCAGAGACAGTTCACAGTGGACGAACAATGACGCCAAGTTTCTAGCCCAGTAAGTCGGATCTCACGGTCCACCTAGCAGAGGCATAGCTCCTCTGCTATTGTGCTGGTTCACAGATCATAAAATAATGTTTCATAAGTATTTCCGAATAATGCCTTGCAAATAAAACATTACAACATTTGGAGGTTCCACAACTGTCTTTACTTCTTCCAGACCTCTGCATGGAATTTCAGCACACACTAAAAGGTGCTGCAGTCTCAAGTTTTTTCATGTTGTGGATACTCATAGAACAACTTTCTATATGCCGGTATCTACATATCTCACGTTTCCAGGATTCATTCATTTCTTCTGATGGTGTGGTTCTTACTTGCTGGCCCATTTAAATCAGTCCAGCTGAAGACTGTGGACACCTTTCCTTGGGGCATGTTAACAAGTAAGGAAGGGATAAGAGAGGAGTTGCCTTGGCCATGCATCAACTTACAGCCAAAGGACAAGTCAGAGCTCTGTTTAAAGTCTGTTACCCTCAGAAGAAGTCAATAAAATCCATAGATTCCATATCAGGATAAACTATGGCTCCAAATAAATCCTAATCCTCAGGACCCATAAATGCTGTCTTACATGGCAAAAAGGACTTCCCAGATATGATTAAGTTAAGGATCTTGAGGTGGAGTGATTTTCCTGGGCTATATGAGTGGGCCCAAAGTAAACAGAATGATTTTTATGAGAAAAATGCGAGGGGAGTCAGAGCCAGAGGAAACGGCAGAAGATCGGGAGAGGATTGGAAGTGATTTGTTTGAAGATGGAGGAAGGGGCCACAAGCCGAGAATATAGGTGGCATTAGAAGCTGAAGAAGGCAAGAAAAGATTCTTTCCAAAGACCCTCCAGAAGGAGCCCATCCTTTCGATTCCTTGACCTTAGCCCAGGGAAACTGATTTCAAACTTCCGGCCTCTGGAACTGTAAGAGAACAAATTTATGTTGTTGTCAGTCATTAAGTTTGTGGCAATCTGTTACAGCATCCACAGGAAAACAATATGCATAGAATGAAACCATATTTCAAAAATCTTATATAACCATAAATAGGTAGATTTTCCAAGCACATATAAATTAGAGATTTTTAAACTATCTTTTTTTGCCATTCTCTTCATTTGCTTTTATCTCATGCAGAAGAATAATGTTGGTGAATTCTGTATTTGGGGCAGAACCATGTTCATAGCTATAGGCAGATGAGACCTGTATTACTTAAGGTACAGCATAAGCTGCTATACCCAAAAGACCTGAAAATATAAGTTTAAACAAGGCAGATTTTTATTCCCTTTCTCATATAGCAGTCCAAAGGCAGCAACAAGAGCTGTTAGGGCCCTTCTCCCAGCTCTACCCTGGCTTCCACTGCAGAGTCCAAAGCCACTTTGAATTCACCATCATGTCTGAATCCCAGCTAAAGGGAAGGAGAAAGTTCCAAGGCGAGTAAATGCCCCTTCTTTTTAAGGTCATGATCTTTTGGTGGCACTCAACATTTCTGTTCCTATCCTTTTGGCCATTACTTAGTGACATGGCCAAAGGGAAGCATGTGCCCAGCTAAAACTTGGGAGTGTTGTTATTAGAGGAAGTAGGGAGGATAAATGCTGTGAGAACTGCCTCCACCCCTGCCACAGATCCTGTGTGTGGCAAGGTAGTCAGAGGCCTGGGCTCTGAGGTCAGTCCTGCAGGGTTCCAATCCTCAAGCTCTCCTTCACCACCTGTCATTCTACAATTACTGGTGTCAACTTTTTTAAACTAATGAGAGTGAGAACACCTACCCAAAGGTTGCTGTCAGGACTAAGTGAGATAGCACTTAGAACAGCACTAGGCACAAGGTGAATCCCACAAACGCATTCACTGCTATTATTAAAATCATTCCTTATATTAAAATCCTTTATTTTAACATTTTAATAAATCATGTATTATTGATTCCTTTATTAAAATCAGTTTCTGTATTAAAATTATTAAAACCAGGGGACACTCATGAGAGTGAAAGTGGGTGCTTTTGATGATTATGCTGGGATAACAAATATAAGCCAGGACTCTCCCAGTCAACCTAGGGACATATGGTCATCCTGATTACACTGCACTTAGATTAATAGAAAACTATCGCCATTACGTCTACTTCCTGGGTACCAAAGGAATTAAGAAGAGGAGGGAAAGAGGCAATGATATTAAACATTTTTTTTAAATTGTGTTCCCAATATCAATTCTATCTCTTTAGAAATTCTTTACTAGCTGGTTTCTGGAGTTATCTTCCACTATTAAGTTATTATAATCAAATTGTTTCTCAGAGGTTTCACTTTCTAGAGATTAGAGACCATCTATAAGTTTGACTAATTTTTTTTTCAGCGAAGTTGATATGACTCCAGTCAAAACAAACAAACAAAAAAGCAGACATCAATATAATTGCATTTTTTTAAGGAGCTCAGACGTGACCATTACATTGAAAGAGCCTAATTCGTGGGACAGAATCACAAAGTAACTACTTTTTTAAAACCCCTTTCCCTTGACATTTATTTAATAGAGCTGGTTCTTTCTGTGTCCTTGGATTAAAAACTGCAACAGACTTCAGGACATCCCTGGTTACTCTTAGGTAACAGGAAAGCCTATGGTTACTTCTAGGAAAAGAAGCCTCAATTATTAATGATTTAGAGTTGAGGTCTTTCCCCTTACCCAAGTCAGATCTTCTGAAGCTTGCAGCCTAGAGATAGGATTGTCTTTTCTCTGTTTTACCTTACTTTTACTCCTACTCTCCCCAACCTCCTTGCTAACTTTATTAACTCTGATACCCTGCAAGGTTGGATCATAGGGACAAAGAAGGTTGGGAGGAGGAAGGGAGAATGCAAGAAAATCCTCACTTGGCTGCTGATAACACAGTGACCTAGGATCAGAGCTCTCTGGACCTGGCATTGTTTTTTAGATGACTCTTCTTGTGGACATTTCTCTGTATGTTGAGTAGTTTGGGATTGTATCCTGAACATTGTAATGGTTATGTTGTGTACAGTCTCATTCTTATGTCCTTTCATAATCTTCTGAAGAATGTTGATATTTGAAGAGTAAGTCGGTTAACCTAGTTAAGTTTAGACAGCAAGTTCTGTCTCTCCTTCTGCAGGCAATGGTTCTAATCTTATGCTAGTTTTCAAAGCCTTTGCTAGGTTACTCTGTGTCTGCTCATCTGTGCACCTCTCAGTTAGTCTGAGACTTGGATAGTGGTTAAATCTTAGCTCAGCTCTCAAAGCCTTTGTTTCTCTGCTTTGGTTCTGTCTTGTGCATGTACAGCTTGGAGGTGAGCCTGGAGCTTGTACAGACTTATACAGAGAAATAAGGAATTTCCTTCTCCAGATCTCTCTTCTACAGGATTTCTCACACATTCTCCAGACTGTGAGGCCCATATAGTATATTATAATTCCACTTTTAAAAAACATTTTTGGAATTTAAACCAATTGCTTCTAAATAACCCATGAATCAAAGAGGAAATCAAAGGAAAATTTTTAAATACTGTAAATTAAATGAAAATGGAAACACAATATAGCAAAAATTTGGGAGATGCAGCTAAAGCAGTGGTTAGAGGTAAATTTATAGCATTAAAATGTTTAATATTAAAAAGAAAAAATTCTCAAGTCAATGATTTAAGCTTTCACCTTAAGCTGTTAGAATAAGAAGAATAAATTAAATCTGAAGCAATAAGAAGAATAAAATAATAAAGATAACAGCAGAAATCAGTGGAGTTGAAAACATAAAAACAATATGGAAAGTGAAAACAAAAGCTGGTGCTTTGAAGAGGTCAGCCAAATTGGAAAACATCTGGACAGATTAACCAAAAGAAAGGAAAGGCAAATATTCAACATTATACTGGAAGTCCTGGCCAGACTGATAGGCAAGAAGATATAAAGCACATATAAAGTTGTCTCTATTCACAGATGCCATCGTTGTCTATGTAGAAAGTCTCAAGATGTTAACAACAACATCAAAGAATTGCCTAAAACTAAAAAATAAATTTAGCAAGGTTGAGGACACAAGGTAAACATATAAAATGAATTATAATTTTATATACTAGCAATAAACTGTTGGAAATCAAAAAAATTTTAAAGTACCATTTACAGTAGCGCCAAAAATACATGAAATGCTTAAGCATAAGTCCAACAAAATATATGCAGAATTTGTATACTGAAAACTAAAAATGTTGATGAGAGAAATTGAACAAAACCTAAATAAATCAAAAGATATAACATACTCATGGATTGGAAGACTCTATTGTTAAGATATAAAATCTTCCCAAACCCATCTATAGATTCAATGCAATGCCAATAAAAATCCCACAAGAATTTTTTTCGTAGAAATTGACAAGCTGATTCTAGCATTTATATAAAAAGGCAAAGGAACTTGAATAGCCCAAATAATTTCTGCAAAAGAAGAAAAAATCTGGATAACTTACGTTACCTGATTTCAAGACTTATTATAAAGCTACAAAAACCAACAAACAAAAAAGACTGTGTGGTATTGGCATAAAGGTAAACCAGTTGACAATGCAGCAGAACAAAGAGTCCATAAATAGACCCACACTTAAGTGGTCAATTGATTTTCAACAAAGGCAGAAAACCAATTTAGTTGAGAAAGACTAGTCTTTTCAATGCATGGTCCTAGAACAATTCTATACAAATATGCAGAAAAAATTAACCTCAACTTATACCTCACATCTTACAAAAAATTAACTCAAAATGGATTATAGACCTAAGTTTAAGAGCCAAAATTATAGAACTTCTAGAAAAAAAAAGGAGAAAATGTTTGTAATTTTAGAAATATTTCACCAAAATCACAATCCATAAAAGAAAAAAATTGATAAATTGAGCATTAGCAAAATTTAAAACTTCTGTTATACAAAGGTCACTGTTGAGAGAATTAAAAAGATAAGTCACCAACTAGGAGAAAACGTGTTCTAACAATATGCCTGACAAAAAGCTTGTTTCCAGATCATACTAAACACTTTTACAACTCAAAAACAAGGAGACAAAAAACCCAGGGAAAATAAATGGGCAAAACATTTTAAAAGACATTTTAAAACATCATCAGAGTTGATATCTGGATGGCAAAAAAGCACATGAAAATGTGGTTAACATCATTAGTCATTTGGGGAATGCAAATTAAATCCACACTGAGATGTCATACAGGCCTGTTAGAATGGCTAAAATTTTAAAACAAACTGACAATTCAGATGCTGGCAAAGATGCAGAGAAATTGGAACTCTCAAAAATTAGTGCTAAGAATGAAGAATTTTAGAGAAGAATGAAATTTTTTACCATATGAATTTCCACTCCTGGGTACTTACCAAGAGAAATACAAACTTACGTTCACACAATATCTTGTATGTAAATGTTTATAGCAGCTTTATTCATAATTACCCCAAACTGGATACTACCTTAATATTCTTCACCTGGTGAATGCATGATCAAACTATGGCGGTAGCGTATTTATATAATGGAGTAGTACTCAGGAATTAATAGGGATAAACTGATGTATGCAACAACACATAGGAATCTCAAATGCATTATTCTTCCTCAGAATGAAGGCAGACTAAAAAGTCTTTATAATTCCTTTTGTATGATATTCTGGAAGAGCAGAAATTATAGAGACAGGAAATAGGTCAGTGGTTGACAGGGTTGGAGGTCAGGGAAGAGGGATTTTTTGGAGTGATGAAACTATTCTCTATTTTAATTTTAGTGGTGGTTACATAACTGTATGCATTTTCAGAGTTCATAGAAGTATGCACTAAAAAAAGTGAATTCTACTGTACATGAATTATCAAAAAGTAAATAAAAACAAATAAGAAAGGAATCTGCGCTTAGAAGGTCCCTGACACTTAGTAAGTACTTATTAACACTGGCTATTAATGATGGATGGATGGATGCACTAATAATATTTACCTTGTATTTGAACTGCAAACCAGGATACAGATTCTTTTCCAACTCAATTATTACAAATTAACTCAGAAATATCCTGATTACAGATAAAGCCCTGAATTAGTCTAGACTGGTCAACAAATGTTGTACTTCTCAGACCACCATTTGTTTCTCATTAACTAGAGCATTCCCAATGGATAAACAGCATTTTCCAACTCAGCTTCAAAAAGAAAAATGAGCTATGGTCACCAAATAAATATTTCCTATAAAATGAAGCCACCCAAAAATGTTGTCAATGGAATTTAGGAAGTCTCAAAGCAGCTGCGCTTCACATGGAAATAGAGCAATTGATGTAAACAAATAAATAAAAAGATCCAACATTTTGGTATAATTTTCCCAATCTTATAAAACAGACCAACTTTCCAAGTGCTGGTTTAGTGTAGACTGTAGACTGAGGTGGGCATGGGCTGTATGTATTTATCATTCATTCAGACTCCCTGGCATGTGCTGCATGTTCAGTGCGTGTTGATTAAAGAAAGGATGGATAATGCCAAACAACAAAGAAAGCCTGTCATTGCTTCTTAAAGTTCTTGCACGTTGAAAGCACAAGTTTGGCTCCATCCATTCTCCCAACATTACCCTAATTTTGACCTTGGAGCCCACAAGGACCTGTGCCCGAGTGAGCAGGCAGTGCTGCAGCACCGCACCCAGGGGAGCCCCACAACACACACATTCACTCCCGAACGAACCGCAAACTTTTATTACAGCAGGACGAGCTGCCATATAAAACTCTCAGCATCCATCTTTGAATTCCCCCACCAAATTCCCCTAATTTTTCATTCTAAAACAAATCCATAAATATCCAAACCTTCCAAGGAGGTGGTAGTGAGGTGGGGGTCATTAGGGTTTCGTTAGGGTGGCGGATGGAGTGCCAGCCACGCTTGTCCAGGGCCAGGTGGGGTGGCGTGGAGAGAGTGTGCATGGCTTCCACACGAGCAGGGCGGGGAGGCACGCAGGGCTCCTGCAAATCCAGGTCACGGGAGGCGGCTGTGGAGCCCGCTGGGCAGGAGCAACCCCCAGTCAGCCCGGGCTGGGGAGGAGTGCATGGATATCTTTTCCCCTTAATTTGATTAAACTTTTCAAGGGCAACGAACACACAGCTGGATGGATCTGAGTATATAATAGAGGCTGGACAAATCCGTGATAATTTGAATTGAACTGAATGAGAACTTCGTTCTGAAGGAAGCCAAAATTTGACGACTGAAACCAGAACCTGGACCCATTCATTCAAGGGATCATCTCTCCTCGATTTTGATCACATATCACGGGCCTTTGAAAGTAGGTTAGTTCCTGCCAGGAATGAGAGTTGACATTTGCAATGAGTAAGCAGCAGTGTGCGGAGATGGCAAATAGGTTTGAACTTGACTCCTGGCGCTATTCGACTGAGAGAACTGCTGAGAGGTCAGTGTTGAGGTGACATTCTGGTCATATGAGGATTCTGTAGGGAAAATGCCTTGGCTGATTAGTGATGTCTGTCACAGGTCAGGGAAAGAGGAGCAGTGGCCCATGTGCTTTGTATGTGCCATCCCTGCAGTGGGAAGAGCGGGGCCTGAAGATGTCACCCCAGGACTACAGTTAGTCAGGTGACTTCAGCAAAGTATTCCAGCTTCCTGGGCCTCAGTTTCCTTAACTATATAGGATTGACTATACAAAATGCCCTTTAAAATGCTTTACCACCTCCAGGAAGAGAAGGGAGTTTGAAGTCCCTTTCTTTTCAAATGATCTCTCTAAAAATTGTCCTTAACTCATTTTTGCTCATGATATCATAATGCACTGAAAGTGGCTGTGAAACAAAAGTGACCGTGGAACCATCACTATCACTTTCCAGATGTGGTGGACACTTTCATCCTGTCCCTCCAGGTCTGCTCCGTTCCTTTCTCTGCCCTGCTCCCAGCTGCAGGGGCTGACCTGTGTCAGCCTCTTCAACCAGCTCCCTTGTCTCCTGGCTTCCAGGTGGGTTTGGCCAGTGGGGACACTGGCAGGAAACAGGAGGGAAGGGGGAGAAGGGGAGAAGGGAGAAGCAAGGCAGGAGAGTGGGGAGTCCAGCTTCCTTCCTGCAGGGCTGCCGCAGGCTGGTGCAGCCCCTCCAGTGAGACCTTCAGTTCTCTAGACCTGGCCTTCACTCTAAGACATTCCTTCTAGATTCTGCCTAGATTCTCACTCCTTCCTCCGGCTTTTTAGCTCCAGGGTAGTAACAGCTCACTGATGCAGTACTCACAGGGTGCCCAGCCACACCTACATAAATAGTCTCTTTATTAAATCTCCTTGAATTATGCTAATGTGTTTATTGATGGGATGCTGCTGCACCATCACAGCGCCTTATACAAAGTTAGTAAATAATAAATGCTTGCTTAATTAATGAGATATGTACAAGGTCCGCATTTGTTTAGGTTGTTGTATCATCTTGCCGACATCTGACTAAAGTTGCCGAAAGTACGGGCAGAGAAGAGTCATGGAGCAGAAACCAAGGTTTCTGAATGACAGCCAACATCCCAGGGCCAAACGGAAGGATGTGGCTCTTAGGGACCTGTTCGGCTCTTCCAGTGTCTCTCTTGCTCTCTAAACCTCTCTCGGTACCACTGGTGAAATCTTGGTGAACATTACTCAGTCTTGTTCTCTCTCACTCACTCTCTCAGTCTCTTTTACTGTCCTCTGACTGGAATGACCCAAAGGCTCCATCTGGAGTGTCCCTACAGTCACATTGTAGTTCCAGCATCATTCTTGTCCCATGAGCCATGTGCAGGGTAGCTCACTTTGACTGCTTCACAAAGTTGCTTTTCTTAGAAAGGAGCAGTAGATGGAAGTGTGACATTCAGGGGCTGTGAGGAGTCCTGGCCTGTCCAGGACAAGTGGCTGTGAAGACCTGCACCCCAGGCAAGCGGTCAGTGTAGGGAACTGTCTAGGAGGCTTTTCCTGCCGCCCTTCCCTTGCCTGAGGCACAGCTCCCAGATCCTCACACTGCTCGCGTCCTGTGGCTTCTGGATGACTAGGAGGAGAAGAAGACTTCTTGGGGTCAATATGGCTCAGAACCATTTACATGGTTTTTCCCCAACTGCTCGATTTTTCCCCCCAGCTGCAAGTTCCCTTGCTTTCTGGCAGAAAGCATGATAGCCTTGAGTTACCAAACTTTTATATTCAGGTTCCACTTTACAGTGGCGAGTAATGTTCCTTGGGTGTCTGGTCTCCAATTTCTAAATGGAAAAATCACAAAAAAGAAAAACATTGTCACAGAACTGTAAATAAAGTAACAGAAGTCCACTGTCAGATGCTGTGTTGGGGACCTGTAGCCCCACACCCCTTCTTGTGTGACCAGGCCTACGTGACAATCTGCTTGTGTCAGATGTCTGTGCTTACGGGATATCTGCCTCATAATCTGTTTGTGCCTGGGACGCTGTGCTCCTGGCTATGCAAGTCTACTCAAGAGTGACCTCTTATCTCCTTCCAAGTTTCTGCTTTCTTGTAAAGATTGGGGGCTTCTTTGCATCAGAGATTTTCTGACTTTGTTTCTCTTAAGATCTTATCATATTCCTGCATTCCTGACTCTTTACAATATGCCTGCTTTTTCCTATATAAGATGTAACCTAAGAATCAATAAACGAGACTTGATCAGAATACTGTCTTGTCTCCCATCTCTCGCGTCTCTTGTCCCATCCATTCCCACTCCCCGCTCCAGGTCTGCGTTGAATATCCTGCGGGTCGGGACAATGCTGGAGGACTTTCTCCATGCCAGTGGGACTTCCTTGAGAACATGATCTCTGTCCTCTGAAGCAGAGTGAACTGGACCATCAGACTGAACAAAGTGGCACACCCAGAAGAAATAAGCCAGGGTGGGGAGCAGCAAGCGTGCATTCAGTTGTTCACGTATCATTCATTCTCTCGTCCAAGAGTTGTTTATTGAGCACCTCTTCTGGGCCAGCTCTCTGTTAGATGCTACAGATAGGACAGTAAACAAAGTGACAGACATGACCTCAGTCTTTATAATGCTTGTAATTCGATGGGCAGTAGATATCGGTATGGAAATGTTCTTAAAATGATGGACTTCAATTAATTTCTGTTTTCTAAAAGTTGCTAGCAGGTTCCAGTCATTGGATGGAAGATCTCAGCTCATCTTGAGGTAGATACCCTTAGTTCTGGGAAAATCACACATTTCAGTCATTTTAGTCTCAGAAACATAAGATAAAATCCCAGTCACTGCTCGAGAGGAGAGCCTTGCTGTCCGTCCCCTCTTCCCTATTGACGTCTGGAGTTTGAAGGTGGCTGACTAGTTGGGGGCATGAGCATGGATTGGAGTCACCCCTTGGGGGAGACAGGATCAAGACCCCCTCCTTTAAATTATCCAAGTTATGGCAACACAATGGAACAAGTGGGCTAGTCATACTGATTTCAAAGGTCAGGATATACCATTTCTTTTATTATTGTTTTAAAATTTATTTATTATTGCTTTTAAAAATCACGTCTGAGATCCCACATGGAAACCCGTAACTCTCAGTCGTCCTTGGTGATCCTTCCCGTGTCCTGCCTCTCTCCTCTCCAGCCACATGGCTGGTGTCCAAGGTCTCTCCAGGAACGAGCCTCAGAGGGAGCTCTTTGCATCTTCAGTGCCCACTTGGCCACGACACCACCGTCTGTTCTATCTGCTGGCTGGCTGTCAGCACCCGACATCTGCCACCATCACTGCGTGTCTTCCGGCTGCTCCCACTCCAGTGCAGTCTCCATGAGGGCGGGGAGCATGTGTGACCCCATCATCCTACTGCCACGGTAGCCCAAAGCGAGCCTGGCTCACGTCTGGGTTTCAGTAGATGTTGCTGAGTGAATTAGAGAAGGAGCGAATTGTCACCAACTCTTTGCTCACTGCCAGGCCTCCTTGGCCCCCTGCAGGCAGACACCCTCCTGGTGCCATGCAGGGGGTGAGGGGAGTAGGAGGGAGGTCAGGGTGAGCGGGAGGCTCCTGTGTGCCCAGGTCCAGCTCATCAGCTCAACAGTCAGCTTCACCCCACCCTGTCCCTGGAGAGACAGGAAGGAGGGGTCTGCAGGGCCCTGCTCCACACAGAGACCCAGACTCATGTCCACTCCACAGTCTTGGGGGAAATGTCCCCTCATCCATTGCTCTTTGCACATCTTTCCTCAACCCCACAAGAGCCCCTAAAGCACTTGCCTGCCACCCACCCCACCCTCGCATAAACAAAGTAACGGATATGGTCCCTGCCTTCATGATTCCTGCAGTTTAGCGGGCAGAGGAAACTGATCTGGAAAGGTTCCAAAAATGATGGACTCCAATTAGCTTTTCTGCTTTTTAAAAGTTGCTAGCAGGTCGCTGTCACTGGAGGGATCTCAACTGATCTTGAGGTAGATGCCCTTCGTCCTGTGAAAAATCATCCATGTGAGTCATTTCATTCTCACAAATATGGGGCAAAATCCCAGTCCATGTGTTTAGGATTTTGAAAGAAAAATCAGAAGGGAAAGACGTCTTCAGGTACCATCTGCTTTCACCCCAAAAACAACAGATCTTCTTAAACTAGGAATGAAAAGATCCAGCTACCATTGGGAGCTGGGAAGGAAAAATCCAGGCAAGAGAATCGTTCCAGGACAAGCTGGTGAACTCTGTTGAGCGCTGCCAAAAGATTGAAACAGAAAAAGCCTGACCAGTCCCCACAGGATTTAGCTACCAGGAATGACTGGGGACCTGGAGGAAGTGTGTGAGGGGACCTGGAGGCCACAGTGTCATGGGCTGAGACGTGGAGCATAGAAAACAGAGGCCTTTTAATGAAGAAGCACAAAGCTCTCAATGTATCCTAAGTGAAGTCATTTTAAAATAATCAGTCACCTAATTAGATAACTCATTTTTAAATCACTTCTTTTTCTCATTTGTTTGCATATTTGCCCCAAAGATGTCATGATCTCCAGGTGACACCCCCACATGGGAGCAGCCAGCTGGACCAGGGTGGAGGCACCTGACCCAGATGCTCAGTCAGAGTCTTGGGGTCTGGATCCTGGAGACTGGGACAGTAGGCTGGAAGAAGCTGAGCAGCAAGCTCTTGCCAATAGAGCAGCTGCATATGGTTGGGGACACTGCACAGTTGTACACAGCAGCCTTGTGTCCAGACAAGGTTCACGCGTGCCCGAAAGTGCCCGTCAAGGGAGGAGAATGGAACAAGGCATGGAGAAAAGGAGAGGGGGACATGTGGGGGGCAGGCACGGGCAGCCTGAGACCCAGCAGCCTCTCACATGGCACTGCCTGTCCTGTGATCACTTGTGCTGACCTTGCACGTGAACCCTTCCCTCAGCCACCATTCACAGCAGCTGTGCTCTGTCTGTTCGACAGTTTTACTGAGCTCAGCCTAATCTGAGAATTGAGGCATGGGAATAGTTGGGAAGATATTTTACTTTTTAAACTCACTTCTTAACTGCAATTGCAAAATAGTTACATCCTATGCAGACGATTTAAAGGCATCCACAACATGGCCATAGGCTGATTCTACCAGCTGGATCATTTGGAAAGTATGCATAATGACCAGGAACAGCTGTCCACACTGAGAGAGGCAAACCCGTTCTAACCTCTTTCCTCCTTATGTTCTTGAATTCCCCACCCTGCCGAGCTGACCAAGATTTGCAGCTCGAATAGGTCAAAGGAGAAAAAAAGCCAAAACTCATCTGGTAAAAGCTGGAAATTATGTTTTAACCGAATGGTTATATTAAATGTGCATGAAGCCCTCTAAAGAGCATTATGCTTCCTGAGACCACAGAATGAGCAAAGAGCCTGCCAAATGGGAAACTTGGCAACCCTGGACCCAACCACAAAACGCAGAGCTCAGGTTTTAGCCCTGGGAGATGATGGTCTGAAATAAATATAATTTAAGTAAAGGAAAAGGGAACACACATGTGTTAAGTGGTATGTGCTGGTTTTTAAATTATGACTTTGCTTTTGCTTAAACCTTTTTTAAACCTCAAGAAACTCTAATCTATCGGTACAAACAGTTTCTTAAAGGACCTGATAGTAAATATTTAAGGCCTTATGAACCACATGGTCCCCGTTGAGTATTTTTGCTGTTTATCTGTTTGTTTGCTTTGTTTACAACCCTTTAAATAGGTAGAAACGATCCGAGCTCACGGCCATAAAAACAGGCTTAGGGTCTCCAGCTACAAAGTTTAGACATTTCCAGTTATATTTAAGGTTTTTCAGGAATGGATATCTCACCATTTTCCAGAAGACTTTATTCAATAGTTGTACTTTTAAAAAATTCTTCATCATATTGAACCAAATTTTCTTTTCCTGTAATTTCCACTTGTACCTACTTCTGACCCCTAGAGTTGGCAAACTTCTTCTCCACGGGTTTTTATTTTTTTATATATATTTTAATATTTTATTTTATTTTATTTTGTCAATATACAATGTGGTTGATTATTGTGGCCAATTACCGAAACCTCCCTCCACCCTCCCTCTCCACCCTCCCTCCCAACAATGTCCTTTCTGTTTGCTTGTCATATCAATTTCAAGGAATTGTAGTTATTATGTCTTCTCCCCCCCACCCCCGGGTTTCTTTTTGTATATTTATTTATTTATTTATTTTTAGCTCCCACCAATAAGTGAGAACATGTGATATTTCTCTTTCTTTGCCTGACTTGTTTCACTTAATATAATTCTCTCTAGGTCCATCCATGTTGTTGCAAATGGCAGTATTTCATGCTTTTTTATAGCTGAGTAGTATTCCATTGTGTAGATATACCACATTTTCCATATCCACTCATCTGACGATGGACATTTGGGTAGGTTCCAACTCTTAGCTATTGTAAAGAGTGCTGCAATAAACATTGGAGTACAGGTATACATTCGACTCGATGATTTCCATTCCTCTGGGTATATTCCCAGCAGTGGGATAGCTGGATCATATGGTAGATCTATCTGCAATTGTTTGAGGAACCTCCATACCATTTTCCATAGAAGCTGCACCATATTGCAGTCCCACCAACAATGTATGAGAGTTCCTTTTCCTCCGCAACCTTGCCAGCATTTATCGTTCAGAGTCTTTTGGATATTAGCCATCCTAACTGGGGTGAGATGGTATCTCAGTGTGGTTTTGATTTGCATTTCCCAAATGCTGAGTGATGTTGAGTATTTTTTTCAT
>NW_007727207.1:331451-331899 GCF_000696425.1 Galeopterus variegatus
ATTCCATTGTGTAGATATACCACATTTTCCATATCCACTCATCTGACGATGGACATTTGGGTAGGTTCCAACTCTTAGCTATTGTAAAGAGTGCTGCAATAAACATTGGAGTACAGGTATACATTCGACTCGATGATTTCCATTCCTCTGGGTATATTCCCAGCAGTGGGATAGCTGGATCATATGGTAGATCTATCTGCAATTGTTTGAGGAACCTCCATACCATTTTCCATAGAAGCTGCACCATATTGCAGTCCCACCAACAATGTATGAGAGTTCCTTTTCCTCCGCAACCTTGCCAGCATTTATCGTTCAGAGTCTTTTGGATATTAGCCATCCTAACTGGGGTGAGATGGTATCTCACTGTGGTTTTGATTTGCATTTCCCAAATGCTGAGTGATGTTGAGCATTTTTTCATATGTCTGTTGGCCATTCGTATATCTTCCTT